>NC_064026.1:28659539-28964676 GCF_917208135.1 Athalia rosae | reverse complement strand
GACCATTATATGCCATACGGACAACAAGTTTGCCTCGATAATGTCTTACGAATTTATGGAATATAATAGATTAATGTTGAGCGCGATATACGTAATGGCTGGTATAAATAAAGCTGCGCTATCAATTATTCAATGCAAAAGCAGCTGCCGGTTATATTCGAATTATAATTATTTATAGAAACTCCTCCCCAAACGAGAACGGATCCCGACCACTGTAATAAACTATAAAGTTTTGCCGTACCGCACGATAAAGGCTTGCAGTTCACGCTGTAAACAAGAATTCATAATATCCAAGCGTTCGTATTCTACCGTTGGACGAACGAAGGGAAACTATTCAGCGCACATTTTGTACGTAATGGGCGAAAAAACGTCGCGATCAAAAGCGAAAATTCGTCAATTCGTTGATATACGGAGGACGCGTGTTCATGTCTCCTGATCGAGTGTTCGTCGTGTGACGGAATGAGAATAAACGCTATATTTAGAATTCTGTTATCTCCGGGTTTCGCAACTTAGTATTTTATAGATTTCAAATTAGCGAAAATTTCTAGTTGTTGTTCGCTCCATATAACTATATCTAGAACACTTTCGTCGATAGTATTGCAGCGTGATAACGGCGAGCAACTAGCCTCGATCGATTATACTGGAATAACGAGTAGTTCGTAATTCTTACAATTCCTTAGCAACTGTTCAAAATTTCGAAATTTAATTGCCACGGGGCGTCGAACGGGGTATTATTTTTAACGTTAGTCGTACCGTTAGTTGCTTGGTAGAAAACTCCCGAGTAAGAATTCTGAAGGTTGATATCAGGGTGGTACGTGTTCGCAGACCTCTCTCCTCTGGGTGACAAGAGCGGTTCCCTCGTCGACGAACTCGGTGGAGGCGGCGGTGGATCATTGAGAAATGGAAAGGGGAAAAAAATGAGAAAACCAAGAACGATCTACAGCAGTCTACAGCTACAACAGCTCAACAGGAGGTTCCAGAGGACGCAGTACCTCGCTTTGCCAGAAAGAGCCGAACTCGCCGCCAGTCTCGGACTCACGCAAACGCAGGTAAGTCAACCGCGCGCATTTATTTCAACACTCGAGGTACGCCCTCGATCATTTTCACGGGCGATCCTGCCAACAAGTGGAGCTAATGAAACAAACGAATAAATTCCGAAATGAGAATCTCCCAACTTCCAGCAATCGGATGCGATTGAAGACCAGAAGCGTAGCGGGCGATCGTGACTCGTAGCCTCGGAACACTCGTATTATTCGAGAGCGGGTAGCCGTGTGCAGAAGCGATCCCCGAGGGGCCGCGTAACGTGGGTAATATGCGGACCCCAGGTGGTCGCGTATATGAGCCGCGTATCGGAGCGAGTAAACAGCAACATCGGTGTAGAAAGAGCTGCGGTATCGTGGTATCGTGGTCGCGAATAGGGGCGGGGGGGGGGGGGGGGGGGGGGGGGGGCCTCCGTGGACGGGGTACAATTCGGTGTCGAGTGACCGTCCGCTCGCTGAGTTTCCGAAAATTTATAGCCGCCTTGTTAAAATCGGCCCTCCCTTCGTTACATTCGTTCGTCGGTGGACGGACTCTCCGACGTAACTCTATACGCACCGGTCAAGGCGTGTCTTCGCCTCGTTTGTCCCGATAATAGCGACAGATGCGTCGGTCACCTCGTTCGGATTACAATTATATACCGCGGTCAAGCGTCCTCGTCCCAGTCGTCGTCGTTCATTTGCGGATACATAAATTCCGCTAACGCGATATCCGCGGCGGTGTTTCGAAGAGGGAATTAATTGGGGGATTCCGGGGGGTGAACGATGATTTTTGGCGAGAATCGGTGGACGGAAAAATTTACGCGTTTACGTACAGCTCTGCGGACGGGTATAAGAGCGCTGTGGGATCGAAGAAAAACCTTAATGGAAAAAAAAGGGTTCGAGACCGGATAATTCAATTAATCGAAAACTCCGGAAGTTACTCTTAATACACACTGCGGCGGCCGACGCGTAATATATTGTCAACGGTCGAGGGGTTCCGGACGAGCTATACGTCGATGCGAACCGACCCCGACCGCTTCGAAACGTCGCGGCGCAGCATCAATTTTTTTATTTTATCCCATTTTGTTTTTTCCCCCTCCCCCCCTCTTTTCATTTTTACTTCGAATAATACAATTGTCCGTTCGACGAACGTTGCGTCTGTTTATTTTCCGTTCCGAATGAGTCAAAACAATTACGAACGCCGCGCCGTCCCGGTGTTTCTGGATGTATGTACAGCTGAATATATGTAGCGTTGAAAAATCTGAGACGATGCCATGGGGATTTATTATGTATTATAAAGTTGAGGCGGCCTAGCTACCTATAGGTATGCCTGCCTCCTGTCATGTACGACCGCTCCATGTATTACATATCCCGTACAATAGACTTCTTTAGTTCCTGGCGAGCCCTGTCGAATCGAAAAGTAGCCCCTGGCGAGAAACCGCGTAACTCCGCTCCATCCTTCATGCTTTATAAACTCGGTTCGTGGCCGTACACTATATAATTCTTTACCGATGCCCACTGCGCTTCGGTCTTTCCTGAAGGCGCTGCCTACGCTCCTCTTCTTCTTCTTCTTCTTCTTCTTCTTCTTCGTCTTCTTGTTCTTGTTCTTCTTCTTCCCTTCTTCTCAACGAACACCCGTTCGCCATCGCGCATCAAACGAAGAACGCGAGGTGCACAGGAGGTACCATGAATAATCTGTAATCGCCCAATCAACCCGTTCGACCGAGAGTCGAGAGCTTCTTGTCATCTCGGATACACTAAACTCGCCTCGCTCTCCACCATCATGGCGTCTTTTCCAATTTTTTCATTCGCTTTTTTTCTCTTTCTTATTATATTTCTATTCATCTTCTTCCATCTCTTTCTAGCGTTATACCCTTCCGTACCGTATCTTACTCGACGATATTCTCAGGGACACGAATTCACGCAATCTGTGTACGGTGTCCGAATTTCGGAACAGATTTTCTCATCTACTCGTTACCTTATTTTCGATTCGTCCGTTCTATTCGTCGAAATAATCCGGAGGTCGCTATCGGGCGACCTTGCTTCAAGGAGCAATGTAATCGCGTAACTCCGCAATCGATACATAATCTCCATTCCGACGAACGTCTGCGGGATTCTAAGTATACACGCCTGTTATCGTTTCGTGCATATTGTCCTCGGCTAGCTTTTACCGGCTACACGAAAGTGAAATAAAATAAGGACGACGACGACGACGATGCGAATGTAACGAGGAGGGTAAAACTACGAAAAAGAATGTCATCGGGTACGACTGTGTAACGCGATAAAATATAACAACGCTCTAGTAATTTTTTTCGTCCGCCGAAAGACGGAGAGTGGGATTTTCCCTCGTTGGTCTGCGTCGGGTATGAAAATTTTTTCTCGAAAAAAAAAATCCCTCGACCGACTCGAACAGTTTTTTCGACTTCGCGGTTTCGTCTTGTGACCGACTCGCACGGGCGTTCGATTCTTATCAACGTTACGACTGTGTTCGAATTATTCGTGTTTCTCGCACGAAACAAACGCCATATTATATAACACTCGTACTCAGTTTCCGATGTAATTTCTTTGCGGACTTTTCAGTGATAAGAAATACTGATAATAATTATACGATGATATAAGAATCGTCGTAATTTTTACATTCGATGGCCGATTTATTGAGAGTTTTTTAAAATTACTAAAAATTGATGGAGAGCGTATGCGCGTAAATTACCTTCGGTATCGCGATATCTGTCGTCATCCCGTTGGCGTCGGTCGTCCCGTGTGCGTGCGTCGCGTTTCGTTTCGTTTCGTTTCCCTTACTCTTCTGTCCGGCCATCATCGGTCGGCGTTACCATTTCTCCATCCATAAAGCTGCAGTCAGCCGCCATTATCGAAGAACAATAAAACTAATAGGACTTTGACCGTAGTGTCGCTATCTGGTTGTATCTGTCGACCGTTGGTCAACGAAATACGCCCAACTTAAACTGTTAAAGTTTTGTCCGCATGGGATCCCGCGGTGGGCACGCGATAGATCGAGATCAGAGAGAAAAAAAAATCGTAATATGAAAAAAAAAAAAAAAAAAACCAAACAGGAGGAAAACGTAACCGGTACAATCTTCCGTCACCTGCTTACATGAAAAATAAAACGAAATAACGAGAAAAAAAAAAAAACAAAAAAAAAGAAGTAGGGAAAGTGCCGAATGATTTGCAGGATTACGTAACGAAATGCGGTATAAAATTAAATGTAGAATTGTTTAATCGAATTTGTGGAATTTTCATTACCTCCAGCGCGATCAGCACGAGGCGGACGGTGCTCGCGAATTTCTGCGACGGTATACGCGCGACGACGGTCGCGGCGCGAGAGTTGCGTGATTTCACCATTTCTTTATTTTATTTTATTGAAGTGTTTTTTTTTTGCGCGCCTTCGAATTTCTGGTTCGTTTAAATTTCCAAGCCATGAGAGCGAACAGGTTGGCGATGAGGTTGAACACCGCACGTGCATCTAACTGCGAGAAAATGAATGAGAAGGAAACGAGGGATCGCGCGCAGTGCAGAGGTAAAAAGAAGCACGAGCAGAGGTAAGAAAAAACGAACGTAGAAAAAAAATAAAAATAAAACAACCGACAAATAAAATACCCGCGTTGGAACGTCGAGCGAAATGATGGATATCCTCGGGATATTTCTCGAAAGTTAAGGAACAATTCCGAGTGCAGATGTTGAATCCCGTTTCGCGCGAGGCGGTACGCGTAGAGTTATACATTTTACCTCGGTAACCAACACGGTAGATTCGGTGATACCCAATCATCAATCTTCCAGAGGACGCGAGCTCCGATCCACCTCCGTTATCGCAACGGTATCCGCTGCGACTTTAGATTTTGCTCCCAAATATTCCGTTCCTCGAATATACGGATACCTGGTTAGGTACATAGAGTGAAAGTTATACGAGTTATGTCGTCGCCTTCCTTAGGAGAAGAAAATTTTTGTTGCGGTAGTGGGATGTTCTCCATGGCATGTATAATACAACTCAACAACAGCACAGAGCCGGACTGGTACAACGGGTACAGGCGTAATGGCAGCTATAGGAATCTCCCGGTGTTTCGTTCGCTTCGTGCGACTATACATTCGCCTCGCTCGGAGTAACGAGGACGACGGCCGTCGTCGTGGTAGCTGACAGACAATCAACCGTGGTTTACATGCCACGGGATAATAATATAGATTAAACAGAAATACCCGATACCGCGACACGCACCACGCTACATAAATCGCCGCAAAACGCTCCTCGCATAGTATATTTATACATACATATACCCAACAGGGTGCCGATGTCCCTCAAAATCTGTCGACTTTTTCAATTTCGATGGAAAAAAAACGAAGGAGGATCGAATTTTTCTTCCTCCCCTTGTCGATCGGCTCGCGTGAAACAGAAGAGGACTCCGTCGCGCGGTTCGATTTTCCATCGGGTCCGCGGTGCGACCTGGCGACCGATCGTTGGATACGCGAGCACTTGCGTCTACGTAAAAGTGGGCAATATCCTTCGACAAAATAAAGGAGAAGTTAACTACGTCCACCGCACGTTATGTTATATATCGCTCGGTATATAATTCACGTTTACTTTGGTACGCAATAACGCGCGAAGTATAAAGTTAATGAGCTGTCACGTCTGTACGCGGCTGATTGTGAGTCGGCAACGTAATACCCAGATCTAATGGAACGCCGCGCTGAGCTCTGAGCTGCGAGCCCGCCGCAACTGGTTCAACTTATCTCTGATCCGGTAAACCGTAGCGTACAAAAAAGGCCCTCCATATTTTTCTCGATACACCGTACGTCGCTTCCGCGAAACGAGGAATCGAAAACTTTTCAGCCAAACCCGGTCGAAACAAACGCTCGTCCTTTCGATAATCGTACGTCGCATTCGCTGAAAGCGCGTAATTGTCGCGCATTAGAAAGCCTCGAAGGCTCGTTATTCGCCGTTGCATAGGAAGCGAGTCGAGCTGGCGGTGTGACCAATCGAAAATAATTCGGTACAGATAAATATCCGATGAATTTTTCATCCGTCTCGCGTCCAGCGGTTGGACTCGAGTCGACGGCGGCGATCGTTCTTCGCGCTCGATCGGCTTCCGAGAAAATCTAAAATCGAGCCACGCGATCGTATATCTTACCGTATACCTCAGGTGTGGCGGAGCGGTGCAGCTGTGATTGGCCAATTAACACTCGAATTGTTCGACACCTTCGCCGCGTTAGAAAATAAATTGAAGCGTGTACCGAGCGGACTTTTCTCTGCACTTTCATCTCCACTTACCGCGCGGACCGTTTCGATCTGAGGGTTATACTCGACACGATTATTCATTCGAAACGATAGGCGCGATCGGCAGGTGTCGAGCGTTTCGCGTTCATCGGAGATTTCCGATGTTCTCTCCGTAGCTCAACGGTCCGAGGTATCCGTGCGGTGCGTTACGTTCGGAGGAAAGACGTCGGCGAGGTGAGAAGATACACGCGGGGGGTACGAACGAGACGCACCGCGTAATATCCGCGATACACGAGCGCGCGCGCTCGCGCCTCTTTCACATACGTAGGATTCTAATGTAATATCTCGCCGGTTGAACAAGTGTGCGAATATCCGAGTATAACTACGTACGCGGTCGAGTTATAATATAATATATACACGCGCGTCGTATACACGTGCGAATATACCCGGAGAAGGAAGTAAAGATGATTTATATCTGCAGCTACCTGCAGTGCTCCTTGGGTTGCGATAATACCAATCATTATCATCCCTTAATAACAGGCATTACTGCCAACATTGAAATAACGCGCGGCGTATCCGAGGCCCCCCCCGCCCCCCCGACTTCTCTTACCCATTCCGCGGGCTGTTGGTACTACTACTACGTGCGGTAAACCACCTCCGCACCTCTCGCTCACGCTGTATATTATAGAAGCACCGGCCTCGGCTAACCGAACTTTCAGCGAGCCTCTCCGCCAACTATACCACTAATACGTGTACACGTAATGCACCGGCCATCTGTACCGGCGTATTAAAATCCCTCGTGAAATTCGTGAAGGCCTCTTGTGACGGTGCGCGCGACGGGTCGATGCATCTCCTCGTACGATCTACACGGAGGGCTCCTACGAGCCGTCGAGGGTAGGGTGGGGATATCGGGATTACGTCCGACGTCGGTGTGTTTAAAGCCTTATACCACCGCGAACACTTCCAGTGATTTCATTATACTTGAATTTTGCTAGTGTTATGTGTACCGCATAGGCGGTACCTCCGGTGCTAGACACCGTTACGTAAAATATCTTCGGGTGTAATATAAATGAGCTCGTATCTGAAATCGAGTCGAGAGACAGCCCGCAGCACGGAGTGGGAAGAGGATTTCTCAGTCCGTCTCTCTTTCGCCTTTATTTTAACGTGTACGTTGAAACGGCTCCGTTGTTGTTTTTTTCTTTTCTTTTCTGTTTTTTTTTTTCTTTTTTTCTTCTCCGTTTTTGCGATGGAAATTAACCTTGGGATATTGGGCGTCGGGGATGGGATTCCGGGGAATGGCTTAGAGCCGCGCTTTGTATACCTTATCGTTGTTCGATTTCTAACCGCCAGCCGAATGCGAAGATCTGGGGATAAAAAGGATACGGGGGGGGGGCCACACGTTCCGAAACCGATATATATTCCGATCATCCGCGACCCATAAATCATCTCCTCGGCGAATTCGTCTCTCTCGATTAGAATTTCGCGCATTCTCAGAACTCGGGAGCTGATGCTCCGTCGGGGGAATATATTTTTCCTGGACTTGACGCGCGTGATCGCCGATACCTTGAGATTTTTGAAAATTTTAACGAGGTTTTTTTCAGATCCCTTCGTCCGGCGTTCGACGAATTTTTTTCATCGGGATCCCCGCTTCGTCGATTATTTTCCGTTTCCCCGTGTTCCGAATAGGGTTTCGATTTTATTTTCGGGCCCACCCTTTACGTGCGCGCCCGCAACTCGCGCCGTAGTACGAGACACGGACGGACGGACGTCCCGAGAGGGACGCGCGGAGTCTCCCCTCCGGTTGCGGTATGCCGCACGTTGTAACGGTAAGGTATAGGCGAAGGTACAACAGATCCGAGGCGGAGGGCGAAGAAGGGGGCGCGCAAGGGTTACGAAGGAGGAAACGCCCCCGCGTATCGCGATCTAATAAATCCCACATTTCGCTGGTATATCGCCGGGTGAGTCACGCGGGGTCCTCCCGCGGGATCCGTGGGTGTGCGCACCGCCGTTCTCTCGATTCTTCCTTCCTTCGTTCTTTAGTTTTTATTTTCATTTTCGTTTTTCGTTTTTCGTTTTTCGTTTTTCGTTTTTCGTTTTTCTTCTCCGGTTCGCCCGATCCCAAGAATTTTCCAAAATATGTCCGCCTTTTTTCCCACTTCTCATTTCCTCGTTGCGGACGTTCGTAGAAATCCCAGCGATGAAACTTTCCACCCGCACCACACCCAGATTTGTACACATCGCGGATTCCCGACGAACTAGTCACTCGAATGGCTCTATAAAATGCGCTATTATAGTTCGAAACTCCCGGTGCACTATAAACGTGTCGCAGGTTTCCTCCGTTTTACCTACAGGTATAATAAATACCTATACTCGCCCGTTGTATTCGTGTCACTCGCACTCGTCCGCTCCTCGATCCCGCATCCAGACGTGTCTCTGTGTGTCCGTACAGGTATCGTAGGTACGGGTAACGTACACGTGAGCACACGCTTGTGCGCGTAGCGATACATGCAATTTCTCGATAGTGTTGGAGCGGAGATAGGTGCATGTAGGTACGCAGCTTCTGTAACGTTACACAGGTATATATGTATATATATATAATGCGCGTGTACCTTGGCCGACCGGATGTTCGCGCCTTTTGCGGTAAACGGGTGATCGCTCGTTCGTTTGTTGAAAGGAAAGAGAGCGAGAGAGAGAGAGAGAGAGAGAGAGAGAAAAAAAGGGAATAATAAGGTGAAATAAAAATCGCGCCATTCTTTTTTTTTTTTGCCGCACTCGCCGATCATCGAGCTTGGCGTTGCATCGCCGTTGCGCACCGCACCGATATACCGCGGTAAAGCCTGATTTGCCGTCTATTGTCTATTTCCACGTTATTTTTTTCTCCCTTCTTTTTTCTCGCTCCGCCAACTAGTTTCGCCTTTTGCTATCTCATATTTGCGCTGCCGTCGCGCGAAACTACTTTACGGTAAAATTGCGAGCGTCGAGTTCGCTCGACTCGAGGATCGCAAAATGCAGTACGGAGATCGGCGCTCGGATATTTCGGAGGAGCCGAGAGATCGGCGGATCCCTCCGTCGAATTCGTTCGGACGTAAAAACGGAGAGTAGGTACGGCGGAAGGACGAGTGAAAAAATGAGGTCCCGTGGGCCAGAGCCGGGGGGGGGGGAGGGGGGGGGGGGGCAGCAACGCGAGGCTCTTTGGTAGCGTCCGGATTCGGCGGATCGGCGGTGTGTATACCGTAAGAATGCGGCGTGCAACGCCGCTGCGAAACTCTGAGGAGGAACGGAGGTATGCAACGAGCACGCGAGAAGGAAGAGTAGCAACGGTACGGGTAGAATGAAAAGGAAACAGACTCGAGCCGCCATGAAACAAACGAATACCGAAAGGGCGAGCTTGCTCTGCCCAGGGCCCGCAAAACTCACGACGTTTCTGGCCGCGTCCGAGCCGTACGTGGGTACGTACCCCACGTTATAAGCCCCTCTAAGAAAGATCGTCGCGCGCGCGCGCGCTTTCGCGGCGTCGTCGCATCGTGTGAGGGAACAAAACACGGTGCAAAACGCGACGCAACTCGACGCGCGTTCGAACTTCAAAAGACCCGCGCTCGAGCCCTCCTCCTCCTCCTCCCCCTCCGCCTCCTCCTCCTCCTCCTCGTTGCCGCTCTCGCGATCCAGCGGATACGAGCGGAATCGTGAGAGAAAGAGGACACACGGGAGAGGTAAGGGAGGAGGGAGAGGGAGCGAAACGTGGTCACCCCTCTAGACGGAGAATCCCGGTGCCCGGTCTACTATACGGATTCTTATAATTGTTCGATTTTTCAAAATTCCTCGCTTTTTGCCGCCGGCAGAAGCGAAACGCGGGGGTTCGCTGAACCCCGTCCGAAAGGCGAGCGGGGGTCGTTGCCTATTTCAGCAGCTGATCGGCGACCGCCGGCTGATGTGTACGGCGCGTAAAGTAACGCTCGGAAGACGACGACGGAAGTGCGAGTATAGGAAACGTCGCGGGTCCGGGAGATTCTTCTGCCCGCGTAACCTAGACTCCTAATTACGGCGTTGAAAAAAAGGGACGTCGAATCGGGTTTTTTTCTATCTTTTTGCTTTGTTTCTCTACGTAACGTTACGCGCGGCGTAATTAAGACGCGAGGACGACGGGTGTTTGTTTTCTACGGCGATATTCGACGGGGGTAACGGAACGGGACCCTCTCCTTTTCCATCCTTCGATGTGCAGCGCGCTTACGTTCCCGCATATCAAACCCCGTGTGTATTTATTACATATGTATATACGGGCAAGTGTACGTACGTAGGTATAGGTACGTACGTCGCGCTGTTTTACAGCGGATGATGTTATCGTTAGGAATTTCCCGTTCCCCGGAGATCGAACTCGCAGATACATACGGCTAACTCCTCGTCTTGTCTCGCGTCTTGCCAAGTCTCTCACCTTGACTGCCGTCGCTGCTGCCTCTATCCCATATACCCACCCGAGTACACCCATTCACCTTATATACTCATAAATCTAGTTACGACTCGACTCTCACCCGGGTCAGAAAACGTTTCCTATCAACGAGATCGAAATCGGTGTCGTACGGAAGCACCTTGTAAACCACCACCGTCCATGCGACGGAAAAATTTCAGATCGTGTCCGCGTCGGATTTCGCTCGCGTTCGTTTTTCGGAAAATCGAACCGCTCACGAATCTCGACGAAGATGAAATCGAATTTGGTTCCTAAGAATCGGAAATATCGTGGGATGCGCGAGATAACTGTATCGAGGAGGTGGAGGATCCGCGGTATCGGAGAGAACGCGCTGTTCGCGGTGTCCGCAGAGTTCTCGAGTATAGTATGTATAAGGGAACGAAACGGGTTCATTGAGTATTCAGGCGACGCTTGCGCGAGTTGTCACAGCTGACACATCGTTTGTCAACCGTTTCTGCGGACAAAAGCGATTCGAAGGTAAGGAAAAAAAAGGCGAAGTCTCGCAGGACGTCTCAATCGAAGATCGAGAATCGATGGATCGCCGGTTGAAACGTCTCATTTCCGTTTCCCGCGAGTCTTCGCCACCGCACTTTGTACCGCGCGTCAACGGCGACAACGACCGATCCTCTGTCGTACGCGGCGTTCCGGCTGAACCTCTTCCAACGGATTGCGTATGTATAATTAATCTTCCGACGTCCGCGAAACCCGCAAAAACCCGCGCCCTCCCCCCCTGCCTCCCCTCCCTTTCGTTTCGGGCGCGTCGACAAGAAACCGTGAGGAAAAATCGAATCTCGAAATTGACCTCCGAATTCCGGAATCGTCGATCGTCGATTCCGATCTCGCACCTCCGCGAAATCGGAACCGCTTCCCGCCTCCCCTCGGACCCCGCGAGTCTCGAGCGGGGGGAGGGGGGTTCGATTTCTGGATGGCAATTGTTTTTTTTTTTTTTCTGTCGAAAAAATCGGTTCGTACCAAACGCGGAGTGACGCGCGGGCAGGCAAAGCGAGGCAGGCAGGCAGGCAGGCAGGCAGGCGGTCGGGGAACGAGCGAGCGAGGCTCGTAAGAATCGGGCAAGGCAGTCGGCGGCCTGGCAGGCGGGCAGGCAGGCAAACAGGCGCCTGCTATCTCCTGGAAGGCAGAGGTTGGACTGGCTTGCCTTGGAGCCCCGAGGAGGGCCCCGCCCACCGTCTCGACGTAGCTCAAGCCCTTACCTTTACTTTTACCTTTACCTTTACCTTTGCTTTTTCCCCGCATAATATCGTTCTTCCCGGGCCCACGAAAATCTCGTGTATCGTTCGCGCAGTACCGCGCCTCGAACGCGTACCGATGCGGACGGGACGCCGCCAGGCTCGGTGTTGCGGGCCCACGTACGCGCGGTAGTGGGAGCGTGTATACGCCGTTGCTTTTTACCCGAAAAAACCCTCGTCCCACAGTTAAACCGGAGGATTTTTCATTCACCAGCGAAATAGACCTACAAAGGTATTCGATGTCCTTTGTGAACGGCTATCGAATTACGAAGCTATATGCGTGTGTACTACACCACGTTATACCGATTCACCAAAAGCTTATTCGCTTAGCGTGTGTAATGCCGTGTATATTAGTGTGCCATTAGGACACAACGAGCGAAACGGGAATCGAGGTATATCTGGTAAGAAAGTTGCCTCGACGTGGCCCTTTTCGTACATCGAATTAGTTTCACAACAGTCGAGGAGGACGTTAATTTTCCGTCTATTTCGAAAATCTATTCGTAAGGGGGTCGTCTCCCTCGGCGTTGGAATCGTTTAAAACAAACGAACGTTTCCAGACTACCTTAAAACCACGGCGGTAGTCTTCCGTTCGAAGAAGCTTCTGATCCCTCTGAACTCGGAGTAGCCCAACCCTGCCAAGCCCAGTCCGAGCTAACCCAACCCGAGGCGAAAGCAACCCTCGATCTATCAATAGAGGCCACCTATGAAGGGAGGTTGTTGTATGCGACTCGCGTAGTGGACGGCTGATACCTGCGAAGAAACTGAAGGGAAAATAAAGCAAGCACCGACTACGTACGTCAATTTTAATGGTAATCTCGAGCGAGAGTCACGGTGCAGAGATGATCGATATCGAACGTAGACCCATTGTAAATGGGTACCTACGTACGTATGGTATGGTAAGTTTCTCGGTGTGTTTCACATGTCGCGCGGACATCGACAATCGATATTCGGCGAGCCGTTCAGCTCATTAACCCAGAGAAATATGTACATAAGGTCCACGAAATTCATAAAGTTTCAGGCAAAATCGATATATACATATGCAGACGCGCGAGTTCACCGCAACGCCGCGCATTCGTTATCACGTGACGTTCGTGACCTCCTGTAAGAGATTTGAGGAATTTTGAGGCGAGTGAAAAAATTGAGGAAAGAAAACGAAGGAATATACGCATGATGTCGTCCTCGGAAAAAAAGAACCCCGTCATGGCGACGGATTTTATTACACCTAGTGTACACGGCGAGTGAAAATAATCATTTTATCGACTCAACGACACGTGACATACGACACGTTTCTCCGCCGTTTCGGGGGATAATTTTCAGAGGGCATAAATTTCGAAGTGAAAAAAAACGAAAAGAAAGAAAAGAAAAAATAGAATTCCATTTTACAACCCGTTATTAGCGCGCGTTTTTTCCGAGACTTGAACGGGTAAAAAATGGGCATGTTCTCCTCATAGTTATACAGAGTTAGATAAAATTGGAATATATATCCTCTCACCGCTTTGGTGTCTTCAATTCGTGTAAGAAATCCATGTTTTCCATACTCCGCTGACTCTCCTCTGTCTGTGCTGCGTGTGCTGTACGGTCGGATACGTTACTACCACCGCGCTTGTGTGTGTGCGTGTGTGCGTGGGGCATAAAAGTTTAATACATACATGTACAGGCGTAGGTAAAACGTATAGAGGCGATATAGGCGGAGGAACGTTAGAGAGTGTGGTTGTGTTTTAACGGGAAGTTTAATCGTTTGTCGGGCTTGTCTGACAGCTAGGACGCACGCCGGGTCAGTGAGGCTCGCGAGGTCAATTAGGAGTGCTCAACACTCGCCTTTCAAAGGCCAGTCAGGGCACTAAACTGCCAAACCTTTTCATGCCCACACACTCTAGATGAAATTTACGGATGGGACACGCCGATTCAACATCACCTAATCCCCGGACTTTTCAATTATTTTTACTCGTTAGTTATAGCCCGCAATTCTCCGCGAATATCGCGACGAGGAAAAACCTTCGCATTTCGTTTAGGGGAATACGAATTTTTCATTTCGGAAGAGAGAACTTCGATTCCCAGGTATCTCAACTATTTTTACAACGCGACTCGACAAAAAAAGGAAAGGAGATCGCCCTTATTGTCGAATCTATGTATATATGTGATATGTGAAATTCGTTTTTGGTTTCCGCTGCGCTACGAACTTCCGGTTCAAACGTTGCACCGATGCTCCCGTTTCTTAGGCGTCCTCAACATACACGCGCGCGTCACACACGTGCATTATTTCATCGCGCTGCATTTCGTGTATTATGTAGCTAAATATAAGTATACACACGGTCGAGTACATAGGTGCGTACGTACGTACATCGCTTACCTGTACGTATAGGTATATGCAAACGTACGTACATCCATCTATAGACATTTAAATTACCGTTAGGGGATAATATAATTATCATATTGGTTCGCGGTGAACTGTTTCCTTCTCATCCGCCTTTCCGTGAGTAGGTGGACACTCTGTCATTACAAACCGACCGCTGAGCTACTACCTATATTTCTACAGTTCCGCTAGGCCGATTTTATAAGCTCCGTACAGGTATGTGTACGTACGTACCGGCTACCTCTGCATACGTGTGGCCACAGGTACGCGCCCCCCCGATGCAAGTCGTTCGATGGCTCGTCTCCGTTCGTTTACGACTGTGAAAATACCCTAAGCGGCGGAGGCGACGTCCTCGGGCGCAACCTGTCGCGTAGCCAGGAGGAGATAGCGGGAGAATCGAAAACAGAAAGGGCGACGAGAGCGCGGTAACGGGAAGAGGAAGATCCAACGAACGCAAATTTCTTAGGGGTGAGAGACTCGAGGGAGAGAAAACGACATCGTACCTGATACGCTATCGAATTCTAGTCGAGCGATTCGCAGACCGAGAGTGATATTAGATGGTTAGGCTAATCAACTCGTATGAGGTGTAATTAGCTCTTTTAACGCCACTTCCTCGAACAAGATAGCTCAACACCTGCCGCATTGCTTAATATTGTGTCGTTGTTGTTGTGTTGTCTACGTACTGTGTAACGCGTATACCCGTACACACACACGTCGCGTGTTCTGCGGATTTCGAATGTTAAACACCGTGGTACACGCTCACGATTCAGTTATAATGATGTATCCATATATCCGTACAACAGTCGAAATTAATTAATTATCTAGCTGCGGTGATACGAAATACATTATAGACGCTGGTATTATACTGTGAAACACCCAAATGTTCGAATTCTTTCTTTTCCTTCCTTCCTTTCTTTCTTTCTTTTTTTTTCCGTTCTTTATTTTCTCTTTTCGCGTGAGAAATAATCCTCCCGGTAGAGTCCTGCTTCCAGACCCTACCAACCGAGCCCCGGGAGTGCGCAGCGCTCCAAAGAAAGACGTCCGAATTTAATCGGCCCGGATCGCAAACGGACGTATATATATATATGTATACGTGGTATGTACCTGCATATGTGCCCGTATATACACACACATATATATATATGTGCATAAGAATTTGTCTGAATTCGGTAAGACAGAAGCGACGCGCGGCTTTTGTGTTATGTAGTATATACATAGGTGTATATACATATAAGTATATCAACACGGGGCCCGGAGAGGAGACCCATTAGCATACATTAATTGCTTCCCACACTACGAACCGAATAACGCCCGGCTCTCCTTCTTCTTTTCATTTTCTCTCCGGTTTCTCTCTCCGTGCGTTCTCCGTATGGTATACCCAACGTATACGTGTAAAAATTCACCACCCGGTTGTTCGCCGTTCGCTCAACATTCTCCGATTTTCACGTCTCTTAGTTTTCACGCTTCTCTCGTTTCTGCTGAAATTTTCTCGATTTTAAAGCGAGAGCTTTTCGACTGCTTTTTTGGTTTTATTTTTGGCTTTTTTTTTTTTGCTTCGGAATCACACATCGAGCAAACCGAAATACACGTGACATACGCGAGGTATTTTTGTCACGCTTCACGCAACACCGATCGAGTCCCTTGTGTGTGCAGCTTTTTCTACCCTCCGCTCGCTACCCCATATGCACCCCTAATTCCCGTTTCCTATACCCTCTTCCTATCACCCTTTTATATACCTGCCCCATTAACGAGCTGACGTTACAAATGATGCCCGGCGTCTTTTATTTTCGACCATCGCTCAACTTCCGGTTTTTTTCGATATACGTACATATATATATAATATATACACCAGGTATAGATATATGAAACGGAAATGTGTACGTATAAATCAGACTTATTGAAAGACGATTCGAAATGTTGTCCGTGAAAATACGGTGAATCCGTGGTCTATTTTTAAACATGCGACCAAAAAAATTGACGAAAAAAGGATGATCGAATCGTCGATTCAAGTTCCTTCTCTCGTTTGAATCAAACTTTGACACGTTTGCGTATAATTCGATACACTCGTGAGTTGTGTGTATTGCGAGGTGTTCGTGAGCTCATGTGCTTGTACGTAAGTATTATAATATCGCGTAACAGACACCTCGTAATATGCCGGCCTTCGGGCGTCATTCATTTCTTTTAAACACAAACGTGTCGGCTGCATTATACATATGTACGTAAAGGCTTTCACCCACCGCTGTACCGATCCAACAATTACTATCGAGTTAATGAATATATATACGTTATGTGCGAATGCTGTACGTATACTATTCGCATATAAACCTGATTCAAAATCGCCCTCGTTGATCAGACGATATTCGTCATCGACTCGAATACGTTGTACCGGGTGTTCTTGAGATTGATTGAAAAAAAAAAAAAAAACAAAACGCGAGATACGAATAATCAAAATCTTCGTTGAAACGCGGATCTTTTGACTCGATTGATGCACGGAGGAGAAACGAGGGATTTCCGAAATAATGAAAACAGCGTGGTGGCGTGACGTGCTTTTTTTTTTCGAACACTCGATCAATTAATTGCACAATAATAATTAATGGTTATTCATATTTAGTTTGCAGTTTTTTTTTTTTTTTTTTTTCTTTTTTTCGTGCAGATCGATATCGCGTAACTGTACATTATTTAGATATAGGTATACCGGTATATCGATACGTGTATGCACGAAAGATGAAGCGATAAATATAAAGATTGAGGAAGTTTTTTACGCGCGCGGTAGTGGAAACTAATGAATAATTAATAACATATATCAATAGCGGGCGGTTGTGTGCATATCTCTTACGTACCGTCCGTGTGCGCGTATACCCATATGGGTACGTCATACCTGGTTGTAAAACTGGTGGAATAAATTCTTTCGATCGATTCGAATTTACCCGATCGTCCGCGATTCGTGCAGCAAAAAAAAAAAATAATTACGCCAACGTGAAACGAAAAAAAAAGAAAAAGGAACAAACGAACATTTTGGCGAAATTTCCCTCAGTCGCGTCGATTTTCAAGAGCCTCCGAAGATCCAGAACGAACGACACGTGTATGTAAATTGTTTCATTGAAGAAACTAAGGAGTAGAGGAAGAAAAAAAAAGAAAAACAAAAAACAATGACACGTTAACAGCCCTCGTTACCGTGTACCAAAACTCTCTTCGCGTTAACGCGAGGTGTACAATTAATTGCTTAAACTTTATTTCTCGCGCGAGGTTAACGCTATTTACGCGCCGTGTAATAAAAGCTGCGATGTTGTTACGTGGTGTGTAAAATATGTATTCATAAATTATACATATAGTAAATCGTGGGCACGTAGAATGTTATATCTGCTAGCGAGCGGCTCTCCGACGCGTATAGCGTTAACTTCCATTGTTAATGTTTTATCCCGCGCCGCGGAGAGTTTTATCGCGTCCGGAATCTATTGTCTCCGCGCTTTTAGAGAAATCGTCGAGTTAGTCGAATTACGTAAAGCCCTCGGCCCTATCGTCAACCTCCGCGAGGAATCAACGGTTCGAATCGCGCAATTCTACACACATTTGTACGAATCGAGCGACTCGACGAAACAATGCGACGTTGAAGTTCTAATGTCACCAAGATGGCCGCTGCGGAAACAATCAAACATCGCTTTCCCGCGTCCTCCGAACTTACCGGCGTAACGTGATTCTCTTTCGTTTCTGACGCACCTTTAAAATCGCCAACTTCTCGCGGGAAAACACATCTAGAAATAATTCAAACGTATTTGTTCTCTACCGTTGCGGGTTTTGACGATTTTCTTTCCAGGGGATCGTCGTTACGGGTAACGTCCACGTCGAGACGTCAACGCGCGTCACGGCGACCGTATCGATAAAAAGAGGCGGCAAAAAGACAAAAAGTACTGTATATAAGATCGAACCGCGTTCCCCGGGGAATCCGATCGAGGATAGCGAGATGGGTATACGTACGCACGTATAGGTGTATCATAGGTGGAAGTATAGTCGCGGTGGTCAGCTCGGGGTGTTTCTCTCCGCATTTTGTTGAGAATTTGAAAAAAAAAAGTCTTCGAGGCATGCCGCGCGGGCAGAAGCAGAAGCACCGGCGTTGCGTACAGCGGCCCTGAGGTCCGCCCCACCTGACGTCACGCACCTGCTCTCCTCTTTCCTCTTTTCTCTTTTACCTCTCTCTACTCTTGTTTTTATTTTTCTCCTCGATTCTTTTTTATTTTCTTTCCTTCGTTTTTATTCTCTATCTCTCTCTCTCTCTCTCTCTGTCTTCTCTCCACGCTCCGAGAACTAGCGGCTCCCAAGCCGATCCTCTGAGCCTTCGAAGAGATAATAAAAGTCACGCGTTATACCACGACGCGGTGGATTTTTCGCCAAAATCTGCAATACCTCCGGCTACGCGGTGTCGATGACGATTGTTCGAAAAATACTCCAATTTCGCGCCGCGAGGGAGAACTTCCCTTAGCGGTGGAGGAAAATGAGTCGGGTATTCGGATGAAATATTTTTTTTCATTTCATTCGCATTTGCAGGAGCGTTCGGATCTCGAGAAGTCGATTGGACCGCTCGGTCCCGCGTATGTCGGGAACGTAAATTCAACGTTCCCACGAATATATCCATGCCGCGTTCGAATCGGAAGCGAATATAACGAGGTGAT
This sequence comes from Athalia rosae, assembly GCF_917208135.1. NCBI lineage: Eukaryota > Metazoa > Arthropoda > Insecta > Hymenoptera > Athaliidae > Athalia > Athalia rosae. The sequence goes on along the minus strand of NC_064026.1, from coordinate 28,945,704 downwards.
GATTATTGGCGATCGTTAAATTAGTGCGTCGAAAGGTAATTACGGCAGCCCCTTCGAAGCGGACGAGGTTTTCGCGAAGGGGAGGCGGAGACGGAGTTCTGTGAGAAAAAAAACAAAAAAATAAATAAATAAATAAAAATAAGAAAAATACGCCGGAAAATCGGCCTACTGCGAACCGAAGCAATTAAGCGCGGTCACCTGGAACGCCGGGGAATCGATCGATCCTCCGCGGATCGCGATCGTCGCGAGATTATTTCGTCGGGCGACAAAACGCGATGCACATTCGGAACGGGAACTGGCGGCGGTGCGCGCGGTACACTTATAGTATTCGTATGTACACGTATAATATAGACGCAACGTCGACGCGGAATCGAACAGGTTTTATGGAACGTCGGTGAATAAAATGTATCGAGTCCAGGTGACCGGTAGCGTGCGGCGCGGGACAACGCGCGTTCGGAAAAAAGAAAAAAAAAAAAAAAACGCGTAACAAAAAGAGAAACTCGACAGTCGCAGAGTTGGTTACACGAATATCGTACCTCGTTACAAGCGTACGTGTATAACGTCGACTTTTACAAGCGACGAAGAAGAGCGCGCGGGCGCGCAAAAAAAAAAGGGCATGAGGGCAATTAATATTTTTCGATTGCCACAATCCCTTCGGGCGCCCCGAAGGAAGTGGGAATCCCGCATCGCGCATATGTAGAGCGAACCGAGGAACGGATGGACAGGCGGACAGACGGACGGCCGACCGACCGACCGACCGGCCGACCGACCGATCGTTGAAGAAGAACGGCTAGGAGAACGCCAGTTGAACTTTTAGTGGATCGAATAAAGATAGAAAACTACTTGGCCAGCCACCTGTAGCTGCCGCTGCCGCGCTCGCGTTCTCGTTCTCTCCTCGCTGCAGCGCGGGGCAGCGGCAGCCTCGCGTTCTTTTTACTATTCAGAAACCACCTCGGCTTATACACTTCTTTATATACCCACCTTATTTCATACTATTATAGAGCTCTCTCGCTCTGACGCTTCGTTTGTATATTACTATTTTATAGATGTATACATGAAACAGCGTGTACAACATTGCATGTATGTATAACACCCGTCCCGCACGTCATTAATAATATAAGTTGGACGCGAGACCGGCCTAATAAAAATATCACACACTGTGCTCATTTATTATAAAACGTAGCCCCTATGCCTTCCTATTCACGTACTTACTACCTGCGTACGCCGCGGCAACGTTATCGAACAACTCTTAATAATTCCGACGAATTTTCACGCACCCGATATAAACGCGTATCCCATATTACGGTATGCAGAAACGGAGATTCAGCGAATGGGCGAATAACGCGATCGATAAGCGCGGAAGCTGTTGACCTTAAAGACGCCGACTGCAAATCGAGAATTGAAAGATATAATAAAGGAGAGGAACGAGGCGTACATGCGAGAGACGATCAACGATCAATGGCACGCGGAAGACGTACGCTGCAAATATACATAAATCAATCTCCGATCCGCCTAAGAGGACGTTTTGAATTGATTTCGATGCGGCTGATAAATCTTGTTCAATTTTTTCTTTTTTTCTTTTTTTTTTGTTTTTTTTCCCCCTACGTCCTTTTTATTTTCGTAATATCGAACGTGTGCATATTGAACGTTCGTAGGTATAATTACACGTGTGCCCTCCGCGTTTAATCGAACGGAAAAATCTCGCGTATTTCCCGCGCGTTTTCCAACAACAATCGATCGTGAGAATTTAATTTTTATTGCTTCGAATAAAATAAATGGAAAAATATATATCTCTGTCTTTCGGTTTTTTTTCGATCGTTGCGCCGACTCGGTGATTTTTCTTCCTTTTCTCGCGTACGTATACCTGTGTACCCATTGTTTCTTTTTTCTTCTTCTTATATTCGTTTGTTTTTTTTTTTTTTTTTTTTTTTTTCTCTCTCCACATTACGCAATTTTTTGTAAAAGTCCGCATTTTTGCGCGCAAAGCAGGTAGGCAAGGTATACGTGTGTATATATATACGCGTGTACAAGAAACGAGACGATATCGCGCTGCAAATTCTCACACACAGGTAAGGGAGCAGCGGAGGCATTTACGTTCACGTACAGACGGTGAAACACACCGGCGCACAGCAGGCGGCTTGCGAAACCTTACGTAAAGCCTGAAAGGCTATGTGTCAATCTACGCGTTTCTTCTCTCGCGCGTTCGCAGAGTTATAAGCGCCTCTCCGTCTCGCTCGACGTATAGCTATGTATATATATACGTACTATCTACATAAAACGCACATGCATACCCGCGTCTACTTTTTTTTTCGAAAATTTTTCTTTTTTCTTCATTTTCGTTTATTTTTTCCCATATTCTCCTTTTCTATTTCTCATTCTCTCGTTCTATCTTCCTGTTTGAATCCGCGCCTGAATAACCGTACGTTGCGCAACTGTATAGTATATTACCGTACGTGATTGACATTTGTGTTGGTTTCCTAGCACGCACCCCGCCTCTATGAAATATACATATACGTATACAGATACGTGTAATGTATAAACGTCGAAGGTACACGCACATGTTTACCTGTTCGTAGATGGAAATGAAGAGAAGAAATAAATAAATGAAAAAAAAAAAAAGGAAGAAGAAAAAAGACATTTACACCATTGCTCCTTTTGTTATCCTCGTCTATCAATCTCGTCGATCGTTGTAGCGGGTGATTCGCGTTCGACGTTTCTCCATCTCGTCATTGGCGATTGATCGACAATGAGTTTATCCCGCGTCCGCGCATTGTCGCGGGTCGATGACGATGCATCGCGTCGGTCCTACAGAGTCTTACGACCACCGTCACCTGCGGGGTACGCTGTGAGAATTTAATGCGGAAGGGCAGAAAAAAAAAAGGAGAAATGGAAAATGCGCAGGAGACCGAAAAAACGATTGATCGAATAATCGACGATCATTTTATTCGTGGAATGTTTAGAAAATTTAAGCGACGCTACCTACAACCGCCGTACCGCACAACACCGTACGGCGATATGACAAATCGGAATACCGGCCTTTCCATAACGCATAGACGTAATTTCAATGCACCGTATGTGCGTACCGTACCGTATAGCGCGTGTGTGCCCGGATAGGAATATGTACGCGATCGGCGGAGGCCGCGCGTATAAATTTTCAAAGGAGAACCCGACACAGCGAACACATTTACACGTGTAGACAACGGGCGGTGCAACACGGGCGTTTACAGGCACTGCGTATAAATGGATATGCCGCACCGCACGTTTTACATACCTCTCGATACCCGCGTATATCATCCATTTACTCGATCGGGTTATATCCACGATCCACATGTATTCCGCGACGCGGTGTACAAGTGCGCGAGGTATGGACCACCGTGACTCCCGTTCCCCTGCGTACATAGGACTTATTTTTGCTTTTAACAACTTGTTTACCGTTTTATAATTTTAATTACCTAAGCATGCGAGCTAAACTCGTCGGACCGCATGTCACGAACGTTTCATTTTATCCTATAAAATGGAAAATTCTGCGCGCAGGTCTGCGTCGCACGATGTAGGTACGAATATGTGCACGTCGATCCACCTGAGGGGGGAGGTGATGTAAAAAACCGAAACGAAAGGACGAAAATCGGAGATGCAATCGATTTTTTTTCAAATAGATAAGATATAACCCTCGCGCGACGCACCGATCTCGAATTCAATCGTTCGATCCGCTATTGGTTTGATGAGAGAGACAAGTTAACCTTCGAGATATATCGCCGTGGTGTATATAGGTATATGCATCGGCGAATGCGCTGCGTAAAAAGAGAGAGAAAAAAAAAAAAAAAACTAGATTTCATAAATAATATAAAATGAGAAAAACTTTACCTTATTTTTGTATCTCCGATGCACACGTATACACGCGCTCCGCGATATTATATCACATAAACGCGCTGGTGTGCTGAATTTTTCACCATTATAATATATATTATAAATATTGTATGTATATATATACATATATGTGTATGTATGAAAATGATTTACGCGTCCGGTTAATATACATAAAATATGTACTTGTGTACAGTTATAGACAGACAGACATGTACTATACGTGTACGCGTATAACGTAACTCGTACATAATAAAATTCTAATCTAGATTATATACTTTTTTTTTATCTATTTATTAATATTCTTTTCTTATTTTTTTTCTTTTGCTCTGCCTAGACTATAACAAACCGCCGTGGCAATTAGATCGTATATAATATAATAATGGTATCTAGTAAACGAACTGTGTACGTCTATTACACGTTCTTTTCCGAAATCGTAATTAATTGATAATATATTTCAACAACGATAATTGAACCGACGAGTGCACTTTATTTATATATATATATATATAGGTATAAAAATTGCAGAAGAGTATTTGGTTATTCAGAGACCACCTAGAATCGCTCTATTCAACGTGCACTGTGCGCGCGGTGGTCTCATTTTTCATCTCACTGTCATGCAAAGTATGTTTGAAATAAATATATGAAAAATAAAAAAAAAAATAAAAAAGGAAAGAGAAAAAACTGCGAACGCTCGATGTGCCGCGGATTTTTTTGTTTTTCTCTCTTTTTTTCTCGAAAAAGAAAAAGAAAATAATAAAACACTGCAAAGCATATACCTACGCACGCCGATCTCTATAACTCGAGCGCGACAATTACATACATCGCGACGCTTCTAATTACAAGTACGAATAATTATCATTAATTATCGTTGCACCGTATTATAGGTATCAAACGTTCGTTGTATTATCTCACATTAGTCCGTATTCCGACGGCGTGTATACCAGCGCCGAGGTTCGTCGAGGAGTAAATTGGCATATATACATTCATATATATATGTATATGTATATACTCGTATCCATGTACAGAAATTATTGTCGAGTTATGTACTTACCTGATAATGGAACGTAAGCCCAAAGGTGAAGGTTTGCTTCTCTGTTTCTCAACATATTTCGTCCGCTCTTTAGGTCGTTCGTTGGCCTTCCTCCCAACGGTTCTGTGAATACCATGTATACTATACTTACCTCGTGCAGCGGAAGAAACCGGTAAAAATATATGGGCATCTCCGGACCGGCGAAAATTCAATTACGAATCCCCCATCCGATGGATTCTCAAATCTCGCCCTCTCGACCGTGTAGAGTAAAAATTCTTCCACCTGAAATCCTATCTGTAACACAAAAGCAAAAAAAATCAAATCGTGAGTCAAAAATTGAATGTTAATTTTCAAATCTGTACCGATTTAGCGAAAGGTGACTGAAAAGAAAAAAAAAAAAAAAACGAGAGCAAAAAATTAGGAAAAAACTAATCGTTGGAAATTCATTTCGTGACCGTTACATTATTTATTACACAGCGTATACCCGATCCCCGGGTGTTTCCTCTGTATAAGTAGACGATGGTAAATTAGGACGGGGTTACGTACGTTCCCGTAATATTTTTATTATTATAATTTTGTTTTTCAATATCTCTTCCTCTCTTTTTTAATTTAGAAATTATTTATTTATTTCTTTATTTTTTTTTCCCCCCCTTCGTCTCAGTCCCGACTGGGCCTAAGCACGAAAAAGTTTTACGCCAGAGTTCTGTTAGCCGTATACCACGGAGCTTCGTCTGTGTATAGGAAACCACAAGGTACCGCCCACAACTGCCCTCTCCCAGTGTTTCTCAAACTTTTCTCATTTCACATCATCGAGAATCGGTTGGTAGAAAGAAGTGCGTTGGTCGGTATTATCCGTATAAATTATATTTTAACCGAACGATCGCGACTCGGCCGTATATATATATAAGACAACTTTGGGAAGATTACATTATAGCTCGAAACGTGTTTCGACTGACGATAAAACACGCGTACGAAATTATAATTGATTGTCGAATATACGAGCGTCATTAATTAATCGGTGAGTTTCGAACGTCCGTTCGTTTCCCTGTAATATCCAACGGTCCGTCCGTTCCATTTTTCGCTTTCGCAGCCGATGACAAGAATTCGAAAAAATCGACGAGCAACGAAATCGACAAGGAAACGCGCGGTTCGGCCGCCTATCCTTTTCACCCATTATCGTGATCTCGTAGCAGACTCGCACGCTTGAAAACCTCCTCCCATGGTTCAAAGGTCCGGAGAGAGGGTCAAGCATTTCGGTCGAAGAATGCAGTACTAATGTGGTCTCTAATTGTAAAAAGGAAAAATGGAAAAAAAAAAAAAAACAAACAAACCTCGATTCTTCACATGCCGCACAGTTTCTTATCCCCCTGTACCGATCCCCGCGCTTACGAATCTTTCGCAGAAAGATCGCGAAACGCGTGGGCGATCGAAAAAAAAAATACGCGGTATAAGGTAATCGGCGAAGGTTGAAAAATAAGTAGGAAGATGATGGCGAATCATCGACGCGAAGGCTTCGTATCGGTCGTCTCGGCGTCGTTATTTACCGATTACCCGCAGAAGCAGCCGCTGAATTCGAATCGGATCGTATCGCGCGAACACGCAACCACCGTCTCCTTTCGCATGTACCTACCTGCCTACAGGTAAACTATATTATACGAGCGTTAAACGTGCGGGCACACCCGGCACCGGACTGCAGTTTGCTCAGCTTGGATGCATAATAACCGACGTTTCGCGCTTAAATGTCGAACGACTCCACTACCCCGACCTGCACTACCGAGTAAACGGCCGCCGAACCCCCGAGGCGATTTTTGCGAAGGATTGACGAAATGCGACCGAGAAATAAATTGAGGCGATTCGATGCGATGGAAAAATGTATACGAAACACACGTATATACACTTACAGTTAGTATATATACGCCGGGAGAGCATATGATATTTTGACAACTGTTTTGACCAGGGGGGGCGTGTCCAGAAGGAGATATACCGCGTTAGGTCCTGACCTTTAAACCGCGGTCCTTTAAGTCGCCGCGCTTAAATTCCCCCTTCCTTTCACCATTTTAATTATCTCACTAATACAATTTTTTTTTTTTTTTTTGTTTTTTTGTTTTTGTTTTTTTTTCCAAATAGGATTGCTTTTCTTTGTTACCGAATCCGTTTTGGAAAAATGATTGAGAATTCGATAGGTTATTTCAGAGGATTGGAATTCCACACCTGCATACATCAGGTATTCCGTGTAATAAAGGTGTGTACAGGGCGAGTTTGAAGAACTTGTGAAAATGATAATTCGTCGAGGGTTTTAGCAGCGCGGTAACGATAAAGCAAATAGTTTAATCACCAATTAGTGCCAGTCTAACACCAGAACTGACCTGCAGGCCGGGGCGGCAGCATCCACTTAGTCCAATCGTTAAGTCCGTTTTAATTAATATCCTCGGCCGTCAACGTGGACATTAACCGCGCACAGCCATCCAATATAAATAACTAATATCTATATATAAGCCAATTTTCAACGAATCTCGAATCCTAAAGCCGTACAAACGAATCGACATCTGTAACGCGTTCTATTTTTTCAAAATTCTGTAGGCGATTCGCGGTTTTAAACGGTAACTAGGCCTCTCCGCGTGCGATTCAGTTTTCTATTATTTCTTCAGCTTCGTTCAATTCAGCCCCTTCTCCTCTCTCCTTTTGTTTCGCCTTTTGGAGTGCGGTCGCGGAATACGCGCGGCAGAACGGAACGGCGGTAACCCTGGTTTGGAAGGTAGGTACGACGTTTTACATACACGTATTATACGTATATATGTAACACGTGCATTATACCATCTATATACGTATAGTTATAGGTACAGAACATGTACAGTCTGGTGAACACCGCACTGTACCGCAGTATGCATATTGATGCAAACTTGGTACGGTTCTCTGCGCGGTTCATCCTTGTGCCATAAACAAGTCGGCTCCATCCGCTTATAAAATAAACAAGTATGACGCCGATGCATCCGCGAGCTCCGCCGCGGAGAAGATATGCCTTCCTCCGGGGGGGGGGCGCACGAATGTCCGCCGCCGACATTCCCCGTGTTCGAAACGCGTGAAAAATGAATTTTTTTGAAAATACGTCCGACTCGCACACGTAGGAAGACCATTTTTACTTCCATCGACCGCGTACGCGCACCCTGGTTACTGAATTAGCTGGAATATCGCTCAACGACCGCTGGTCTGTACGCTCTGGGGAACACGCGCGATTCTCGGAAGACCTTTTCCCCCTCCCCCCCAGGAAACGATCGTAACGAGGAAGGGAAAGAAAATCTCGGAGACGAGGAGATGCGCGGGTCCATGTAGCGGAAGGAAAGTAGGCACTTTCGCAACCCCTCCCCGCCCCGAAAGCAGCGATGTCCGTTTTACGAGCACCCTCGGGCTCGGGATTACGCTCATCCGTAACCGCGCGCCTGAGTCCATGCCGGGGCTTGGCACTCGCGTTGTTTTCAGCCGTTGTATGGAAATCCCTGGTTTTTACTACCCGCCACTTCTGAGTTATGGAGAAACTTTTATGGTTTCTGTACGGACTCCTCCGCGGCATAACTTTTCACTGCCTAGAACGGGGGGCACCCCTATACTCCGCCTCCGTTGCCGTACACAGTGCCCCGGCACTCGGTCGGAAAACGACGACGTTTCGGAACTTACGCGATGGAGGAGGAATTCGCGTTTCGTGCGCGTGCGGTAACGCGGCGCATCGACGTTTCACCGTGGAGCATAAATACGCCGGTAATACGCGCGACGTACTTGACCGAGACTCTCTTTACTGAACTCTAATCTTCCGTGTACGGAAGAAACCGGAGGAGGAAACCCACAAAACGTCAGAAAATGGAGATCCTTTTTCCAAAGCTTTTCGTTTCCTGGTGGAAAAAGAAAAAATGGATGAATAACAATTGAAGAGCGCACGGGGGGTGAAATCCGGGGGTGAGCAACTTCCGGTATAATTGCCGTAAAATCGACAAAATCGATCAACCGCCTCGGCGTATCTTTCGCTCAATTTTATCATACGCACCTTCTACCTCGTCGCGTCCTCGCGATCGCCCGCTCACACGCGGGCATCACAATCTTGCGATCAACGCAGAAGCTACCGGCCGTAATAACAGAGTCCCCGATGATCGATGGTGCTTTCATCTTAATTTTCTTCAAATATTACGTACAACGAATTCGAATTCGAATTCGAGGACCCGATCGAAAAAAAAAAGGGTACTGGAACTTCGTATCTCGTCGCTCAAGCGGAACGAGCTTTGGATAGAAATTTGTAAATTCTTAGCCGTACAAAGCTTTCGCCTTATAGCTCTACCCACCTTCCCGACCACGACGATGACTTTTTGTTCCGTCATCGCGGTGCCGGTCCGATCGATCCGATTGGTCAAGACCCGTTCCCGTGGCGTCACGGCCAATTTTCCACCAGGTTGCTCCTGCATCAAAACACGTAGACGCGATTGGTCGAGTTTATAAACCGATGGACGTGTACCACCTTCCGGAGGTCAAGGCGAATCGCCGTACCAACAACATGGTAGAACGTCCGAGTCATTCGATAAAATTCATCGCCAAAAACCTCGTCATCCACGATAATCGTCCGTAGCACCTAGACGAAACCCACTTAGGATAAAAGGACGCGATTCCTCGCTCGCGTTTCGACGAACGAATATAATATCTTCCCACCTATTTTCTCATACTCTCCCCTCCCCCTCGGACTCGCCGGCGGTCCCTCCGACTCCCCTCGCTACAAATTTCTCCCTCGGGATCCGACGGTAAGGAAGATGGAAAACGCGCGTGGAATTGCAGGAAGCCGATGTCCGGGTGTAATTTGAAAAATTTTTCCGACCTCCCTCCCTCCCTCCCCGTGACCGGTGGTGGACTACGCAACGTCGAGAGGAAGCATGCTCCCCGCAGGAGCATTGATGCGTGTAGACTTTGTGCGGCTGCCTACGTCACGACGCACCGTCGTTACATCGCGCGGGTATAGGTATACGTACCATAGGACGCATAAACGCATGTATCCACGGCTATATGGTACAGGCATTGTTATTCTAGCGTGAAAACGGCTGCTGCTGTTACCTTTTATAATCGTAAATTGTTCCACTAACTGTTTCCCAAGTCTCCTCGTTGTTCAACGTTTTAACGGTTCCACTCGCCTCACGTCGTACGCGATCCGTAATATGCGTGCCCCCCTCGCGTTTCGTACATGCGTACGTGAACACAACGCACAACGCACAACGCAACGCAAACATTTAAATATATCCAGGTTCCGTACGCGTTACGTTTTATATATACATACTTAATACGTACAACTACGCACGCCTATAACTAATTTTGTAAACCCTCGCCGCGACGCATGTCTCCGCTAAATGAACTTAATTTATATCTGTCGTTTTGCCGCTTTCGTGAACATCGCCCTTACGACGCGACGCCCGACTAACTCCTCAGCGTTCCCGCGCGATAAATATACCTATAATATACATATGTATAACCTAATCAACATTTTTTTTCAACGGGAAGTCATTAATCGCGAGCTAAACGCAACCTGCGTTTAATTCGATTAGCGCATCCCTCCGGGATTCCTGAATTTATTTTATTCTTTTTTTTCACCCGCGTTCGTAAACAAAATCTGATCGATTCCCGTCTCGACGACGACGACGACGAACGAGAAGGTCATCCGGGTCGTCCGGAACGCCTCGACGGAGTATATAACGTCGCTTGTGCAGCGCGGTAGCTCTTTTTTCGCAGACGCGTCTAACCGAACGTCACGTCCTTTCGTCACGGAGGTCACGTTCGTCCTGCGGCGCGTGGACTCGCGTTAGTTTCGCTCTGAAGAAAATTAAGCTTATTTTCGTATACGGCTGACACTTTGCAAACAAATATGTATATGTATACGTGCATACGGGCTATTCATTACGGACGCGTCGCCCGGAGTATATGGATATATCTGGAAACGGGGGAGACTGACTCAACCGCGAAGAGGTAATTCTTATGGGTGTCAAGGTTGAACTTCGAGTACGCCATCAATGGACGCGATCGACGAACGTTGATCGTTCTAAGTAGGCGCTGCGAGACGCGAAAATTTTTACGTAAAAAATAATACGGAAATCTTATAGATGAAAGAATCGCTTTTCCAACGTTCGGACGTGGCACGAACAAGGTCGTATAATATCGCTCACCATCGATCACCGGTGAAAAACGAATGTCGAATACCGCATCTAAGGGAACCCGCGACTCCGTGGTATTAGTTTTTCTTTTTTCTTTTGTTCTTTATCGGAACAAGTGTTTCATTCCGTTTCAACATTTTATTTATACATATCTACTTGTATATATAATTTCTGCACCCAGAGCGTATCAACTCCACCTCGGTTTCTTCGAGTTAAAAACATCTCGTTGCGGGAAAAGGTTTTGAACGTTGCGTCGTGCTGCCGTTCGCAGGGTAACAATTACGACGACTTACGAATAGCAACAATCATATTTATGTGTCATAGCTGAACAGAGTGAAGGGGGAGGAGAGTAAGACCAGCCAACGCCACAAACTCTCGCTACACAACGCTCCTACAAATTCAACGATATACCGTCGTGTACCGTCGTCAGCTTTTTTCTCTACAACACTATTTTCCCTCTTCGATGTGGTACATCTTTCTAGAATTTGAAAAAAAAAAAAAAAAGAGATTCGTTCATCGGAATCAGACAAAGTTATGTCTGTGAGAGGGAACCCCCGCGCCGAAAACGCGACCGCATAAAGTAGGCACACGTATCTACATGGCAAGTATAATGCAGACGTGTGTACTTTTGTACTTATGTACTATAGATATATAGACGGGTGTAGATGTAACACGGCTAGGACACTGCCGGTGTGCCAAGATGGTATCTCCCTCGCCTTACATAAGGCTACCTTGCCGCCACACGTGAAACAATGGTCTGACGCGATACCGTGAGGTGGCAGAGATACGAATCGCATGACTGCCGCGTGTCTGTGTATTAGATTACCCGGTAAATACGTGTACCAACACGACCGCGATTATTACTCGTATTATGTACACACGTATGTGTACGTATGCATAATATCCACACGCAAAAAAAAAGCGAACCGATCGCGCGCGACGAACTTTTGCGGAAATTCGCGGGAGCGGACGATTCCGATTGCGGTGAAAAGTGGTCGGAAAGCGAGTCTCCGGATTAAATCCGAGACTCGTAACGCGCGAGGCGAGGTACGGCGGGCGATAAAATACAGCGGGCGTAGAATAAACCGAGCGACTCTCGTTGGAAGCGAACGGAGGCATCGCACGGGGGGGAAAAAAATACAGGAGCGTTCGAAGGAGACCGTCGGAAGAGATAGTTCCGCTAGGCGGTCGGTTCCCTACGGGTCGATTTATCGCCATTTCAAATCTCAACCCCCTTCGTTCCAACCGTCTTTCTATTCGTGTAGCCTCGTTCTTCGCACCGATCGCACCGAAGGAACCGACGCGTCCCTTCTTCCGGGTTGACAAGCCATTCCGGTTTATCGGCGACTCGGATCGCTCGAGAAGCCCGATCGACGATCGGAGAGCGCGACTCCCGTGATCGCGATCGGATCCGCTAATTCCCGCGTGCTACGAAAATCGCTGCGACGCGTTTCGTCAGGGAATCGGAATCGCGAGGGTCCTTTGTCGAAAGTTTGTCGTCGACGCGGTCGGGGCAACGTCGTTATTCGTCGACGGTTGTTATATCGTCGATTGTCGACGAGAGGTAACCGTAATGCGGATAACGAACGTCGTTTCGCAGCCTATATGCGACGCGTCGGGAGACAAACTTTGTCGAAGGACACGGGCGAGCCGCGGGGACGGAATCGCGTGCGCCGGCAATTATAATACCTGAACGGAAACTTCTGACTTCTGACTTCGGCTAAGATTAGAAGCGTATCGGCTTTCACGTTATACGTACGATACACTATATACATACATACCTTTGCCAGATTATATCTCTAGCGGTTGTTCATTAAACTCTCGAGTTCCTTCACCGCATTCCAACAAGTTTTTCCACCAAACTTTGAGGGGTTTTATAATCTTTGCGTCGATCTTCGAAGATACCTAAGAAAAATTGCTTCCAAACCGCGAAACGTCGTCCGTTTTTTAATCGAGGCGAGGTCGTGTCGAACGAAAGGACGACGTCGGGAGGGTCCTCCTCGTCGATGGAGGTAGAAAACGGCGAAGCGGACGGAGGGAGTACGTACATATTCTGGGAGCGGCTCGTCCGTGGAAGCGGTCATAGGTTGTTACGTACAATGTTTACGGCGTAATTACATCGCCTTCGTTCGGAGGTTCGTCCGAACGAAGGTATAAAGGAAACGACACGTGCACGGTTCTTCGGGGTTCCCATAGGTTGACGCTTTTCCCGTCCTCCTTTATTTTCTTCTACTACGTGCGCGCGCGCGTCGCACGGAGTCGACTGTGTAACCGCGACGTTGAAAAGAGATATTTTTTTTCCGTCACGCTGCGTGATTTGCTCAGCGGTATATAGAGCCGGACAACGCGGTCTTGGTGGACGCGCTCGGGGACGCAAGGAAAGGACGGCGAACGAACAACGCGTCGAGGAGTCAGGAGACAGAACGAACGAACGAACGAACGTAGGAACGTAGGGAACGACAGACGGACGGACCGAGGCCTTCTTTGGGGCGGACACGGAGGGGATTTCTCGTGTCGTGTTCATCGAGGTGTACATCCGTGTCCTCTGGGTTTGTTTCTCGGGCTGAATTCGCGTATACCGCTAACGACCGATGGAACCGCGCCATTGCGGACGTGTCGATGCGATCCGAAAGGGGGTTCGTTCGGGGGATGAGGTAGGAGGACGCGATTTGGCCACGGGTCCAGTTATAGTTCGACGATAGAGTCAGCTGCTGCGGGTAACGGCGTAAGGTCGTATACAGTACGGAGAGATCACGAGTCGAATCTGACCGAGAGATCGAAGATGTTTCGTATTGGGGACACGTATCGGACAATAGTGTCGTTCGCGGTGTCGTTCGGTGTAATTCTTTGCTCCTTTGTTGGCTCAACATTTGTTATTTTTTTCCATATTCATGGCACGTCATTACGTCACGATACACAAGCCATACGAGCTCGTATCCCCCCGGTGTGACGCGGGAGTTTCTGTGCTCGAGCTTTTTTTTCTTCTCTAATTTTTTTTTTTTTGTTTTTTTTTCTCCGTTTTGTTTGCGGCGTTATTTATTTTTTTTGTTTTCAATTATTTTTTCATTATTTGAAATTATTGTTATTTTCTTTGGGTCTTTTTCGTCACTTTTCTCTTCCTCTCCTCCGTCTCTCTCATCTCGCGCCGGTATGAATATAATACCACGGCTAGTGGTTGTCGCCTATTGTCTCCTCTGGTTTGGCTTCGCCTTTTTTTTTTTATTCCATTTTATAACATTTATCCGTCGTCATCTCTCTCTCTCTCTCTCTCTCCGTTACTCTCGGCGCGATTCAGCTCTCTTTGACAGATGGTGTTGTGCCGATAGCGTAACGTGGCGTAAAATATTTCATGGACGTTGGGCATATGGAAGCGCGCTTCGCTTAACTATAAACTATAAATGTCCGCTTATAAAATGTCGAAGCGACGTATAAAACGCACGTTACATTTCACGCACGCTCTACGCGTACATGTGAAAAAGAAACACACACACACACACAACGCGGCAACGATAATAAATAACAAAGGGAAGGCCTGCTTTGGGGAAATTTGTCCGGTTGAGGTGGCACTGCGCATCACCGATCTGCTCGGCAGGAAGTTAAAAACTGCCGCCGACGTATTAAGCGCATAAATATACCTCTATACCTGCGCAACGTACTATGCGGACACACTTGTACGACCATGGCCACCACATTCGGTGGCGATTGGGGGCGAAGAGGTGAAAATTCAAAGCTCGCCACGTCGACTCGGAATCGGGTCGATTCCGCGTCGGCGGAAAGAGGATGAGGTAGCGAAAATTGCCGCCGCGGAAAAGGTATTCCGCAATCGACGCGTACGAACACCTATACGAATACCTGTACGGACTTTTCGACGAGGCGACGCGCGTCGCGGCGTCGAGGGAGCGGCGCCTGCACCCCGCTATCGTCGAGGTCCCGGCAACAAGTGTGTTTGAAAATATTCCCCTTTTCATCTTCGGTGCCATTTTGCGTCGGATCCCGCGGCGCTGCGACCCCCGGAGGAGAGAGCCACAAAACCGACTAATTCGATTCGTCTCCGTGGCCTGCCTCCCTTGACTTTTGGCAGCTGCGCACTTCGCGGTACATCGCAGCGCCTGTGGTATACGTATATCTCGGGTGCGTTTACGCGAGACTTCCAACCCCGAAACACGTCAACACTCGCAGCGGGTGGCTCGCGTCGACCACGCCTAAGACGTCCCGTCGACTCCCGGGGGGATTTTCTCCCCCTCCCGGCCACTAGAAAACGAATTACCCCGGAGTAGTCCCGCCGCAGATCCGAGATAGCGAAAAACGTCCCGCGTCCGATTGATCGCTTCGCGGTTCCCTGGGATATTCGAAAATTGTTGGACGATTGTTATTGCAACGGCGATGCGTACGACGTTGTAATTATCCGCGTATACTTTTAATGGCTCGACTCACCCCGTCGTATCGCTATCGTTCTACTTAACTAGTTGCCGATTATCGCTCATCGGCTTATACGCGCAACACATGTCCCCAATTTCGAGTGTGTTACATCCTATGATACGTGTTCGCGGATATTGACGAGTGCGTTTCTTCGGTTCTTTTTTTTTTTTTTTCTTTTTTTTCTTTCTTTCATTCTTACAATCTGCGGGGCACCGCACAATATCGGAAAGAAAATACTCGTTTATTATCCACCTTATACTCGTTACCACCCATCCAACGCGTGCGTACCTGTCCCGTAACTCGAGGTAAAATTTTTCACCGCATTTATACGTTGTACTTCGAAAAAGTATGACGTACCTACACGTATATATCGTTACTCGACCTATTTCACCTAGGCGCACACGGTTGCACCGTGTATATTTTTCTTTTTTTATGCGAACAATTACATCAACTTTTGATAAAGTTTTAATTGCTTTTGTATCTGCACGACGGGTCGCGGTTCAGGGTGATAATATTTGCAAAAAAAAAAAAAAAAAAACGCAACAAAAAAAAAACGCCGCAATATCGCATTATAACACGCAGCTGCATTTCGGCGAATATATTGTACATATATATATATATACCAGCGCTATGTATGCGATATCTTCTCGTCAAAAAAAGATATCGCAAACTCCGCGTTACGCTACGATATAAATCAGTCGAGAGCATCGAGAGGAACTTCTCTGTACAAAAGTGCGAGCAATCCAGGCGTCGAAGTCTTTTGTCGGGCGTACAGTACGTGACGACGTCCCCCCCGTGCTCTGCACATATGTACGTGCATGCGTATATATATAATAGCTTCTGTTTACATATGTACGCATGTATACGTATATACACGCGTATCTATATGTGATACGTAAACGCGCGAGGATGGAGATATGGAAGAGGAGAGGGCGGTCGTCGGTGGCTTTTACGCAGACGGGGGCTTCTTTTTGCGGCAACGCAATTAGAAAGGGATTTATTTCCATCGGTATATAAAACGTCGCCTGGTACGCGCGATCCCGCTGCCCGGTGCCGCGCGGTTCGGGGCCGAACGTCGAATGCGGAGAGCGCAGCAACAGGCCGCGTAGAGCAGTAGGATAGCGGCGGCCGCTTACGACTCGGCGGACGGCCTCCGCACGGCTCGGTGGTACAGAGCGAAAACGCAAGAAATGTGGAGCAAGTTTCGGCTTATAAACAAACGAATACGCCGAGAGATTTAACGTGAGACAATGCGCGCGCTATGCTCGCGTTCTATGTAGTTCAGATCGCGCGATCCAGCGCTCCGAAGAATTACGTCGCAATCGGCGAGAGGAGGAGAACGGCGGATATAACTTGCGCACGGACTCCGGGAACCGACCACTTTTTTTCCTCTTTCATTTTTTCTATTTTTCATGCACTTCTTCTTCTTCTTTCTTTCTTTTTTTTTTTTCTTACTCTCGATTTATTTCGTTCGTTTATTTGTACCGTAATATCCGAAGCGGCGTCGGTGACGCGCACGGGCGCGTTCCTCGAGCTTTGGCGCTTTTAATGAACTCGTTTTGCTCCCGTTTTCAACGAGTCTACGTATTTATTACCTTATACCGGTAAACTTTTGCTAATTAAGGATATCGTAAAATTGCATTTTTTTTTCAACCGAGGAAACGGAATATGAGGAGAAAAAAAAAACGTGAGCGGTACGCTCCGTTGCCTCCGCTGCGCGATCGGGACAAAATTGAGATAAAAAAAAAAAAGAATCGACCGTACGTCTATACACGTGAAATAGGATCGTATTTAACGGATACCTGATAGATGGAGACGATTGTTTTCGGAGGACCATTGAAAAAGCTGCAACGGCAGCAGCGGTGACTCTGAAAACAAAAATAAAATGAAAACAGGTACGAGGCATTTTTCAACGTATGTAAATGTCCGTGAAAAATCGAAGCGCTCCACGGAGAATATTAAACCCGGAGCGCGAGGAGAGTTGTCCGTCAAAAAAAAGGAGAAAAAACTAAAAACAAAAAAAACAAGAAAAAAGAAAGAAAGACACGAATGCGCCGGCTATGCAGTCTGAAGCATGTGTGCATCTATTATATAAGCAGAGGTACAAACTAGAAATAAATATTCTTGGAAACAACAAAAACCGAACTCAGGTGTTTTTCGAAATGTGAGCGTATCACAAAATTGCAGACGTCGTCGTTTCGCGCCGCGGATATGGATTTTATTTATTTTCACTTGGTATACGTTTTTTTTTTTTTTATTTTCGTTACGTATCTTACTTTGGAAAAAAGATGGCTGCCTTCGTGCGTTGAGTACGTGTCTCTCCTTCTCCTGTTCGATATTATACACGTGCAGATATATCTGTATAGAGGTACGTTTCCCCTCGGTGCAGACGTGAGGTGGAGAAAACCGCAAAAGCCACGGTTACGCCCTGGGCTGTACGTAGCCGTTGTTGGTTCGCATGCGAGCTGTAGGAAAACACGAACGAAGCGGAAAGAGGGCGCCTTTCGCTTCGAGGCGGTCGAAAAGAAGTAAAAGAAGAAGAACCAGAAGCAGCAGCAGAAGAAGAAGAAGAATAAGAAGAATAAGAAGAAGAAGAAGAGAAAACATCGTACATGGGTATATTCTACCTGAAGCGAATAGCGAATAGCGGTGATGATAGATAACTGTTATACCCGCTACCTACACTGCGACTAAAATACATGGTCTCTGAAACGAGTATGCGTGTACACGGAGGAGATACGCACACACCTCGCTTTACACATACCTTGTCCGCAAAGTGGATTTACTCGGCCGAAAATCACGCCCGAATTATCCTTATTTTGATCGTAGGGGTCCTTCGAACCGTTCGAATTCTGCATTTACCTATGCCAGTGTCGTGCGACGTTTGTTTCTTTCTAGGTAGGTTAAAACTATTATCCCCACCCGAAAAAGTGCTGCCCATAATTTATATTTTCCTAGCCGTCTGGTCGACGCTTTATCCGTTTATCTGACCCAATTGTGACTCTGTGTATGCACCACGGTCAGCGGACGTGCGAAAAAATGTGCGATTCCACGTTGCCCTGGATCGAAATTCTTTTTTTTTTTTTTTTTTTGATTTTTACAAATTTTCTGATTTTAAATCATACCACATTTTATCGGGTTCGAGAATGTACGTCCTTAACCGGATTACGCCTTCGGAAAGCGACGAGAAAAACTTTCCAGCATTCTAAACCGGCCCTCGTATCGGATACGAAGAATCGTCGATTGTCATTCGAAAAATGCACGGGTGGGACCGACTTCGCTGCCCGGATATTTGGCATACCCTAAAATTAGAAGCCGGTACAGGTTCACCGTCCTCCGCGATACCTACACTATGCCGCGTTAGCGGAGGATATGCCGCATACATGAGGATAAAAAATTAACCGTTCCCTACCCTTTTTTTATGCTTCAGGTGAAAATCTGGTTCCAAAACAGGAGAAGTAAATACAAAAAAATGATGAAGGCTGCGCAGCAGGGAGGTGGCGGAGGAGGAGGTCAGCATGGGAGTCTTCTCGCAGGCGGAACCGCGCTCCCGGGTGGTCCATCACCGCAACCCGGACAACCTGGAAGTTTGATGCAAGGAGGTAAGCCCAAAAAAAAAATCCAGCACCTCGTGACGATAACGTAATACGTAATCGAGAATCGTCGATCGTTTCTCTATCGTCTCTTCATTTTGTACCTCGCGACAAAATCACCCTTGTCATTGATTTTCTTGGCTCGTTTTGGAGTAAAATTTGAAAAAGTCGATTTTTCGTCTACAAAAAACCCAGGAGCTTATTAACCAGGTATCTGTTCTCGTATATTTCAGGAGGAGGAAGTTCGGTGTCCGGAAGTCCGACGACGGGGTACCTCGGCGGTATGGGTGGAGGTGGGGGTGGCCACACCCCCGGAAGTTCAAGTCCCGGTAGCGAAATGTCACCCCAACATAACGAGAGTCCACCGGCGCCCGTGTGGCCCGGTGAGATGAAACATCATCCCCATCCCCACGGACCGCCCCATACCCATCACCACCCCCATACGCCAGGTCACCATCCGCCCCCGCCGCCACCCCCTCCGCATCACGCAGGATACATGCCGCAGTATTCCTGGTACCAGGCCGATCCGAATCCAGGGCTGCTAACGTGAGTCATTTTTTCGTTACATCGAACAGAAAACGGATAACTCACGTTCGAATCAATTTATTTGCATCTGGAATCGATCCAATGAGACAAGAAAATAAATCTCTCGTTCTTGTAAAGGATGTTCGTTATTACCTTTGATTATCATTTTGTTATCAAATAAAATCAGAAGTGGTTGATCGTTTCCAGAATCTGCCGAAAAATCCAAAATGTAATTCGACAACTAACGAATGATTTTTTTTTCCTTTTTCTGTTGTTCCAACGCAGGGTTTGGCCAGCGGTTTAACGAAGAGGTATTTCCGCCGTATTCAGCCACCTTCGAGTAGATCGTCAACTGTCGCTGATTCGGAACCCCTGAACTGGTCTCACATACGTATAGAATGCATAACCGCGGAATCATATTGAAGTTCCTCATTCGCGCTACCGAGATTCATTTACGGATTATAAAATTATCTATGGGTTCGTGGATGAATTCATGAAAAAAGAAGAATTGAATCACTGCATTAAAACGAATACGTGTTCCAAATACCCAACTGCGTAAGTAAAAACCGTAAATAATAACGAATCGAAAGATATACATACATGTGACGACGATGATATCGTTCTATAAGTGGTGCTGTGCGACTTGCGAGTGACGTCTCGATGCTCTGTATAGATGTATAATAATGATAAAAATAACAATAAAGATATTGAATATTAAAAATAATGGGTAAGTGTGAAAACGAAAAACGAGAGGAGAAAGAACGTGGAAACATGAATACCAGATTTAAAAAAAAATCGACGATAAAAAATTACGGTGATTAAAGATTAATTGAATGAAGAAAAAAAAAAACACACTATGGCGCGATCGTTGCAGACCGCGACTAATCGTAAAACCAAGAGATCTTATAAATAATACGACAAAAAAAGACAAACCTAATCGATATAGATAATCCGGTATATGTATAATTATTGTAAAAAAATAAGTGTAATGGTGGATAAAACGAAATGAAAAATAATAATAACTATATGAATAAGATGAATAAATACGAATATAAGAAATTAAAATAAAAATTTTAAATTTAAGTAAAAAACAAAATAAAACAAAGAACTTTGCAACCCCCTGGGTCCGAATTAAGCGGTGGCCGTTCGAGAATAAATTTCGAAAACAGAAAAATAAAGAAGATTAAAAAACAGAACTCCAAAACTCGAGGAAATACTGGGGGGGGGGGGGTTCGTACATAAATGTATAAATACTATATATAATCGGACGATTCTTATAAATCGCTAGATAAATCATTCGAGAAAGAAAAAAAAAAAAAACCAGTGATATTTTTTATTTATTGTGCCGTTATTCGTGTCGATGTGCCCAAAAAAAAGACGAAAAAATATATGAAATAAAATAAAACAAAATAAAAATGAATATAAAATAAATGATACAATAAATTCTGCTACTTCTGCTGTCGCTGCTGAATCTCAGGCAAGCAGATACATATATATGTATATATATATTTATATATATAGAAGAAGATGAATATACACATATATATATATATATATATATATTTATGCAGGCGATCAAGATAGTTGTGAATTTCCGACTGACGGACATGAGGAAGTGCTTCTCTAGTTTGTATGATATTTCAAAAGCCCATATGTAAAACAGACAAATAACCACAGCAAACAAAATACACGAAAAAAAAAAGAAGAAGAAATAAACCACACTCATGTACAATTTGTTATGTAAATTATATTATTGTACAATTATATAGATAAAACTTGTACATGAATATAATTTTGTTCCGCGCGTGGTAATAACCAGAGTACGTACCCCGTGTTTATGACAACAAAAAAAATTATGAGAGGGAAATTTTCGAGGGATAAGGGGAAGAAGTATCGTAATTACAGTAAATGATTGAAAATATATAATGGTTAAAAAATTCCACGTTTGCGCGGAGGGAAATAACGTAAAGAAAAAAATATCGGCCTCGAATTATATACGTGTACAACTATTTAGAGAAGAAGAAGAAGAAAAAAAAAAAATAGAAAAGAAACTTGAAAAAATGAATATCCGTTCAAATTCAAATGCTAAATATCTCTGCAGTTGTAACTGCAACGAGTTGCTCTCCCGTACTGCATATTAAAATGAAAAAAAAAAAAAAAAATAGGAGGATTATTAAACGAATAGAGAATGAAAACCAAAGCTACCCATCAGCTGTTTCTGCTGCAGAAGTAAAGGTATATCTGTACGTGCATAACTATGTAATTACATTGAGCAAGAGGAACTCGATGAAAATCATCTAGAAATAATTTGAAACTGGACCGAGATACGCAGCGTATTTCTATTAATTTTCTTTTTAGTTTCTCTCGTTTTTTTTCTACGTCGCGAAAGGAACTGCCGTACAGACGAAAAAGCGTGTGTAAAATGAAAGAGAAAAAAAACAAAAATTGTAATCATATTGGTAAAAAATATGAAAAAGTGATTCGTGTAAATTCGATATTCGTAACACGTGCGCAGTTGCAGTATCGCCGTACCTAATACAAGTGAGCAATCGAACAACAACTTAACTCGCTGCATATTATCGCTGCACGTGAAAAAAAGAAGAAAAAATGGCGTCCGTATTATGTAACCGTTGATTACCCGCTCCACGCATATACGTACGACACACGTGCGTGTACTCACCTACCGATATGTTGCTAACAGAAAATTCACGGAGCAATTTTTCAATTTTGACTTTTCAATTTTTTACGTTTCTTCTTCTTTATTTCCTACCGAAGAGTTACGCGTTCGCGAAAGACGAGACTCGAGACGAGGCGAGGAAGGAAGGGGGCAGGCAGGGGAGACGC
This sequence comes from Athalia rosae, assembly GCF_917208135.1. NCBI lineage: Eukaryota > Metazoa > Arthropoda > Insecta > Hymenoptera > Athaliidae > Athalia > Athalia rosae. The sequence continues at coordinate 28,923,253 of NC_064026.1, read as the reverse complement.
GGCTAAGTAAGTAAATGTCGTGACGTCGGCGAGGATGCGTTGCGAGGATGATGAGATTTTCGCGAACGAAACGAGGCAATTATCCGCGAAGGAATATGAGACGAAAGCTCGCGGGATATAATCAAGGTGCTGCAGCGGCGGTGTAGGTCGACCGAAACAGCGAGAACGCGGAGCTTGAGCCCCGTGGCTCCGCAGTTATAAAATACAATATTATACCGTCTCCTTTCCGGATGACGCAACTCGAGTCCTCCTCCGAAAAGGAGAAGAGAGGCCCCCCCCCACCCTCTCACCGTAATTATAATCGTCCTCGTGACGATAACAACAATAATAATCGCGACGGTCTTATGCCATCCCCGAGCACTCTTCTATAACCACCTGCAGCCACGAGAGGTGAGCTCGAGTTTCTCCTCCACGAAAATCGAAAATCGAATTTCTCAATTCTAAATTCTCACGGTGCCTCCGCGACCGCCGACGACGCTGAAGAGGAAAAGAAAGTCTGGCAAAAAAACGAAAGAGCGACGAAATCGCATGAAAAAACTTACGATTCATTTCCTCCATTCTATTATTTCTGATGAGTAGAGCGGGCTTTTTACCGAGTGCTATGACCACGGTTATATCGGTTGTCAAAATTGAGATCCGGTTGATGAATGAACGTCGAAAAGAGGAAAAAACAACATACGGAATACGATTGCGCAATAATTTTTTAGCGACTCTCGTCTATCTTCTCACTGTGTATGATGATCGGTTTCCTTTTGCTCTGCAACTGTTTCGGTTTTTGCTTCGTTATTTATACACAAATAGTCAATAAATCATTCTCACGCACGCTACGCGTACACAGCCGACGGAGACACCGACCGTTTCGCTCATCGGAATTACTTTTCGGGGATCGTCTAGCATGCACAGATATTGAGCAACACACGTTGAGTAACGATACAAAAAATATTCCTTCATAGGAAACGGCGTCGAAATGACGAAAAAAAACAAAAAAACAAATCAAAACCACTGAATAAATAAATGTAAAACGGGTATTGTCGGATGAAAATTGAATATGACAAAAGGCGAATTAAAAATCGCGGAACAACGCGAACGTTGCTCGCGCATACCTGACTCGTCGTCGGTTGATTTCACTCGAGCATCGTCGACGACTCGTCACCGCCTCGTCTCGTCTCGAAGAGGTTTCCATCTTTTGCGTAACGCCGCACTCGCCGTAATCCGGTTTCATATATTGTCGAGTATAAAAACGCGCAAGTGCAGCGTCCTGCACATAGCGCATCGAATCACCCGCTGCGTACGTATAGTGTAAGTAGGTGTATTAGCCGTTCAGCAAGTTGCGCTACCGGAGCCCGTTCAAAACCCATAATACCTTATACTACTACCTCGTATAGTATTAAAGATTTTCCTGTAACGAGGTGTTGATTCGTCACCTCGTACGCGCACCGCACATAACTATGTTCGCTATGATGAAAACGCCGCGGGAATCGCTGTTGCGTAAGAAAGTCCAGATATGTAATTAAAATCGTAGAGATAACACGTGCGCCCAACTGGCTGCGAAAAACCAGAAATAATGACAACAAAAAAAGAAAAAACAAAAAGAACATACGGGTGAATGAAAACCGGCAATTACCAAGGATCTCGCCCGACGTTGAAAATATTTTTTCGTTTCACGAAGAGATTTTTCTTTTTCTCTCAAATCACGTCAAATGCATTCGGAAATTTTTAAATTAGAGTCTTCCACTGATCGTTATCGACTCCTGACGACGATATCGTATGTACAGAGAGTTAAAAAATCGACAGCATTGAAAAATTGGAAAGATAAAAAATATACTGTGCATTACATATGTTCATTATTTTGGGACTCCGTATCCCCGGTCAAGATCTTTTGCGATAGCCTGGTTCTTCGTGCGTACAAAATGTCCATGATGAATTTGAAGAAAATATTTCAGGAAGAAAAAATGAAATCAACCTTATTTATCAGGTGTTTGGTCTGGTGCAATTTTATCTAGTATGATCGTATACGTTAGAGAGAAGTCGTTAGTTCCTAAATTTCAGTTTTAACGTTAAACAACCTATTTGAGCAAATCTGATGTGAGATTTGAGCGAAAGTGTTGAAAAACCAATTATTTTACATCACTTGAGAACACGTCAGTCGATGAAGAAGACAAAAATTAAAAAAAATAACAAATTGTTGACGTAATTTTGTTGATTTTATTATTTTATCATTATTATTTGATTTTGTTTTATTTTATCCATTTTTTCTTTGGACCTGATACCCAGAGAACGGAAAAACTAAAAATACAAGCAAACAAACAAACAAACAAACAAACAAAACACGTACATTTATATGAGTCCGTAGAATTTACTAGTGTTACTAGTCTCGATGCAAATGCGATACGAAACGTAGATAATATTATTGGAAACAAGAGAAAAAACTAACTAAACCAATAAACGATTGAATAGTTGAAAATGTTACGAAAATATAAATAAAACGAAAAAAAAAAGAAAGAAAAAGAAATGGAAAAAAGAATTATGATTATAGGTGTATGTAAATATTGCATCGGGACCCTATATAGATTGTAAGATTTATGGATCTGTGTAAAATATAATTATAATTGTGATAAGAGTGTAAAGAAAATACGAGAAAAGGAAAAAAAACGAAAAAACGAAAAAAAATAACACAACATGAAAAAATCGTCTGTATACCTATTACGATTTTAGTACGAATAGATAATAGCTATTATATATATATACACACATATGAATATATATATAAATATATATATATATATAATTATTAAAATACCTTAATTATGATTACTATTGTATAAAATATGAATAATAACTAATTAATTGAATTTAAAATATGATCCTGTCGTTATTCTGTACATACCTCACTCATCACCGGCGGGGAAAAAAGGGAAGGGTAGAACTTGAGCTCGGCCCAGTTCTCCACACTTCTCAATTATTTCACTAATCAAAGGATAACGAGCTAATCTCGTGTGGTCGAAACTGAAATTCCACGAAACGGTAACGAGACAAACGTATCTGGTAATGGACGGACCGTTGAAATATTGTATCCATATCGTATCTCGTCGACGACGACGTATACCCGCAAGAGTCAAGTTGAGTCAAATCAAGTCAAGTCAAGTCGAGTGCGTGCTACTTATTCGCCATTTGAGTCGAGTGGGCAACGCGGCGAGCGAGCTTCCCACTTACGTAAAGATTACGTCCGTTGTAAACTCCTGACTAGGTTACCCGGTGCTCGTCGGACCCCGTCGTTGTTTACGCTTATTCCTACTTATTCCGTACCTGAGAAATACGGAAGGGAATCGAGGACCCATTTTACGCGATGATATTACGCGATTCGCTACTGTTTACACGCGAGAGATGCATTATCTTGGAACGCGCGGTAGCTGCTGCACTACGCAGTTGCAAGTGGAGCGTGAAGATCAAACTACGATGGGAGTATGTAATTCTCGCTGATCTTCGACGGATCGCCTTTTACTCCGAGTCGAATCGCGAAGATTTCGATCTCCTGGGATTCCTATCAATTTCAATTTTTCAAATTTCGCCAGTTACACGGACGAGGCGACGATTCGTTCCGCGATCGGTCCGATAACGAGATACGCAACGGGACGATTTTTACCCACCCGAGTCGGACGGCAATAAAACGGAAAAAAGTGAAAAGGAAAAGGAGATGAAAACGCAAACCGAAAACCGGCCATACAAAGAGAGCCTGTTTCAAAACGCTACTAATTCAAACAAACCCCTTGTTGGTACACCAAAACGGTTCGGTTCGGCGCATACGAGGCGCGGAGCATATAGCTGAGAATAACCCCCTACTACAATAGACGCACAAACGACGTTGAAAACCCCGAGGGAGGAGGAGAAGAAAACCCCGGCCTCCCAGATGACCTCTTCTTTTCGAATGAAAGGAATATAGACAATGTGGCGGTCTCGTACCGTAAGACGCAACCTGATCCCCGTACACCGCGCTTAGAATACACCCGTGCTTATTCCAAGTTTTTTTTCTCCCTTTTTTTTTTTTCCACATCCACTGCGACGGATGCGGGGTAAATTTTTACGAAATATTCACAGTTATAGGATACATTCTTCTGTAAAATCAAGATTTTCCCTCGATCGTCATCCAGCGGTAAAAAGAGATTCGGACGGGGGGCACACCTGACATTTATCGGGGTTGAAAATTCGAGATAACTTCGTTAGTTGTTCATCCCTTTTTTGCGGGTGTTCGTTGGTAACCAAGGAAATGTAAACAAGATGGCGTTAAAAATGCGACTGAAGGGAGGGAGGGGTAGAAAAGTTGACATCGCGATTGACTTCGCTAGGGGGGGAAGAAGACTGAGGTATTTCGAAACGGACGTTGATTACCTCCGAGATTCCGAACCCCCGAACACCCCCTCAAAGTTTGCTCAAACTCCTCGGCACGCGAAACGAATATCGTACCGATGATTCGTAGGGACGACGATCGCGACGAACTATACACTCGACGGCGGAAAATAATTCGTTCCCATTTTCCGCATAACCACCCCCGGTGCGTTCTTATGTCAGTTTCTTACGATTCCAACGCTCGACGTTACACGACCGTCGAATACGAATACCCCCTCCTCAGTAGTTCTCCAAGTTCGAGCTGGAAGAGAGAGAGTCCCTCGCAGTCCATATGGCAATAAAATAATGTTTCCTTGCACGACTCACGAATAAGACTTTATATTGAGTACTTCCTTCTCCTCCCACTCATTTGTTTATTCGATATCGCCTTCACTTGTCTTCGGTAGTAACCCGTTTTCCCCGTTAACCCCCGCCCTGCCCCCGTTACACAACCGCATCTGTACATCTGTTTCAGTTAAACCCTATAAGCGACAGTCATTTGCCCTTTGTACGCCAGTCGTTACACTCGACCTTAAACGGCGGTTTGATACCGGGGTACCCTGCGAACACCCAACAAATCTAATCTGGGTCGAATGTCAATTGTTTCGAATAACTTCGTTGGATCGAATCAGTTTCGGCGATTTCGGGTCGGACGCGTACGCGCCTTCCGAGCCCCCGATGTGGAAGTTTGCGGCAAAAAACTCGGTGCGGCGAAAAAAGGAGCGCACCTAATGTTTTTTTTTTCTTCTCATTCCTCACCGTCTCTCTCCTCGTCAATGGCCGGTTATACGTGTATACTCCCGACAGGGCCCCGCCACAGTTGCTCGGAGTTAATAAAAAAAAAAACTCCTCGTTCGAAGACCTGCTGGAACGCACCTGTCTCCACCTGTCCGTCGTCCGGGGCGATCCTTCAATTTAAACTCACCTCTGACAAGTTTCGATATTGTATAAACGTGCGAAACACACGCTACGCCAGCGCCTCATTAGGGCCAGTTAAATCTACAACACAAACACAACTTTCTCCGCGCGTCCCCGCGTCCAATAATACCTGTGCGGAACGCGAGCGGACGATTCGGCGTACACCTATGCAATTAATCACGAAAGTTTTGTTCCCACAGAAAACGGGGGTGGGGGTGGGGGTGGGATGAACGGCTTCCGAAAAGTAAAAGGGGAAAAAACGCAGCTCGCGTTCGACATACATACATATATTATGTAACGGGTGCGTTACGTCGGTGTAACATCGTGTATCCTCGCTCACCCATGTACGCAGAAATGCGGGAGTTCGGAGGGCCGTCGAGTCGCCAAGGTTGAAGGTGAAAGTTCAGGGGGCGCCGGGGGTCGAGCGAAGGGTACCGGATGGGGGTGGCGCGGTCGCGTCGCGTAGGGTATAGGGTGGATCGGATGCTGCGAGGGAGCCAATTTGCGATTCTACGCAGCGGCAAGGGCGTGGCGCGAGGGTTACATTCGGGCGGCGGACGACGACGCGGAGCTCTACGAAACGAAAAGGGTGCCTCGTTTGCGCCACATTGTCGGCTGCGAACCCCCTTCCCCCGGCTACCGCGTACACCCGTTACACCTACGTGTAGGAGTAACGCGTGGTACTATCTCGACCCTCGCGCGACCACCCCACGGACCACCGCCACCCACCGCGATAATCCCTTAATTCTGTTACCGTCTGCAGTATGAAGCACTTGACGAAATATCCAACGGCGCAACCGATCTCCATCCCTTGCTATTTTCTTCGAGAAATTGTACGACGGGCGAGCCACTTCAACCCCTTCAGTTTTTCAGCATTTTTCACCTTTGCTTTCTGTTCGTGTTTTTTTTTTAGAATTTATCGAATTTTTCGAACGGCGATGCCGACTGATATCAAATAAAAGAGAAGACGAAGAGTTCGCGAATTTCGTTGAGACGAAGAAGAAACCGAAGAAACTCGAACGTCGTTACGGGGTGGGCTGCTGCGCGACGTCGAGGGGGACCGGCAAAGGTGTTTTTTGATCGGAGCGGGGTGCCTCGACATCTCCGAAGAATCAAAGAGACCTTCTTCCCTGCGTCCCCCTCGTGACGCCCGGCCACGTGTACTCCGGACAACCCCTGCAGTTGCAAGAGAGGGGGCGGCGCACTCGGTACACGCGCGTGTACGCGTATACGGTTCCTTCACCCTTTGTATCTGCCGGGTAAAAAAAAGTGCGGAAAAAAATAGCACCTGGACGGCGTTAGTTTCACCCCGAATTTCATCACCCCCTCGACGGAGAAGAAACTGGCGCAGCCACCCTGCGGACTCTTGCGTTACAAATTGAACATTTTTTGGTACGGAGAAATTTTCGAAAATAATCGCTCGCTCACCTTCGTCTTTTGTCTTCTCAGTTTTCACTATACGAGTAGTGATGCGCGTTGTGTACATGCGTAACGCGGAAGTTGTTGTTCGCGACTACGGTTGCGATGCAGCGACTTTACATACTTTTTTTCTTTTTCTTATTTCTTTGTGTTTTTTTTTTTTTTTCTTCTATCATCAACGATGCGTAGGTAACTTTCCTGCACATATGTGGATACAGATATATGTCACGTGTATACCGTACGTATTATATATGTATGTATACGTATCAGATGCGTTGCTCCGCGAGTCGTTAGTGCAGGACTAAGAACAGTGCGCGACGTGAAAGTTTGAGCTAGAAAACTTGTCGAGTATCACCGCGGCAGCATCGCCGGGGCAAGACGAGCAGGCCCAACGTTCGAATCAGAGAAACGGCGATGGGTCGATGCGAGTTTTCATCACCCGATGATCGATGACTCGTTTCGTTATCTATTAGATTCAGTAAGCCCCGCGAACTGAATAGAAATTAGTACATAACGATAGAGAGGGGCGTCGTGTGACAAATTTTTTTTCCGCCCCCACGATGAGGAGTAGAGATAAAAAAGCCGATATACAGAGCGTGATCGTAATTTAGGACGAACCCGACCGACCTCATATTCCGAATCCCAGATGCTACCTGTTCGTAATCCGTCGCAAAATAAACAGATTTGCAGGCAGAGAATCCTTCCAGGAGGTAGAGTAAGAACAGAAGAAACGAGGGAGGGAGGTAGGGCAGAGGGGGGGGGGAGGGGGAGAGCCACCTTTCCTTTCCTTTCATTTTCTCTAGTTTTTTTTTTTTCTTTTTCCCTCAGTCGAAACGGCGCGCCCCTCGTAGGGACGGCGGGCGTGCGACCGTGCCGCCGGTTGACCCAGTGAAAAATAAGAAGGTCCTATAACTGTCGACGGATCGTAAGAATTAGGAGAAACCAGCGGACGCGACGCTAATCTGACATTTCAACGGGACAGCCACGATCTGAGATCTTATCTTGCGTCACTAGTCCCACGGAAGCTAATAAGCGCGTGGTCGCTACCGGGGTGTAGCAGGGTCAATCCCGTAAGACCCTTACGCCCTTCTTTGTTCTGTTTTAACACCGATGCATGTCACCGATAATCGCTATCGCCGCTCATCGCCGCTAATTTTTTTATTCCCGTGGTAGTTTTCCGATATCGAACGACTCTCATTCTTTTTTTTTTTTTTTCAACTTCGCTCACAACGAATCTTTACGGCAGCTGTCTCGATTCGGAGTTTTCATCCCCCTTTCTGATCGAGTGGTGGAAAAAAAAGCGCGGAAATTCTTCGCGTAAATATCGAATGTATAATTTCGATTCGGGGAATTTTTAGCCGGTACGTATAGGTGTGTACAAGGCAGGGCAGGGGATCCTTTTAACGGGGTATAAGTAAGGCGAACCAGCAGCAGCGGCGGACAATTACGGGACATTTGAATAAATTGGCCCTAAAGCGGGAGAAAAGCAGGAGCAGCAGGAGCAGCAGCAGCAGCCGGTCAGTGCCCGGTATATATGACCACCGCCTCGTCTCTCGCGCGTTTCTCGGTACGTTTGTGTTAAAAGGAAAAAAAAAAAGAAAAAACCCGATCGGGAGCGACGTAACGTAACGTAAGATAGAAACCAACCCCCTCGTATACCGTACGCTACACATATCCTTTATACTCGTCGTTCATATTTCTAACGCGAAGGTAGGTACACGAGTAGGTGAACCTACGACGCGTGTACGTACGTATACACACCTTTTTTATCTTTTTTCTTTTTTTTTTTTTTCTTTTTCTTCTTCGTACACGCGCCGGAGTATTACTTCTCGTCTTCCCTCGTGAAAAAATCATAGTATTCCGGCGTTATTTATTCAATAGAAAATCGAACGCGCCGCGCGTCTATCGTGTCCCCCGCGCTTATACGAATATACAGTACATGTAGTCGGTGTAAAGACTGCGACTATAACGAAAGAAAGCGACGTACGTACGTACGTAGGTGGATTAGGTATATGTGAGTTGTACATAATATACAATCTCATGCATCAGACGAAACGGTGCTAAGGATTGAAACGCCCCGAAGCTACATACATCGGAGCCCCCGACGGCGTCTATTTTTTCATAGCCTTATAACATTTGAATAAATATTCTTCCTTCTGAAATCTGTTTCCAGTCTCACGCTCGAAACACAGAGGCCGTAGTCGGGGTGGGTTAACTATCGCACCGTGTCATTACCAGAAATATTCCCTTCCTCCGTTTCCGTACCACGGCGCCCTCAAACTGCCCGGAGAAAATGGAGTAAAAATGGAGAAAAAATAATGAAAAAAATAAAAAAGAGAGTACCTCGGTAGGACGCGGTTACGTTCCTCGATATTATTAATTATTGCCGCTCTAAAAAGAGGGGCAAATAAATTGAATTTCAATCCTTATATACGTCGCATAACGTATGCCACAGCTGGGGACTCGGTGGTTATAATTTTTATCATTTAATAAGGGGACATCGGGGGTAAGATGTATACTTATTCTAATAATCTTTCCGCGGTGCACCGATGAAATAATTCCGATAACGGCAGAACCGCATTACCTATGGATGCGAGTAATTTTTTCTTCTTTTTTAATTTTTTTTTTTATCCACGTTTTCTTCATTTTTCGTGCCCGGTAGAGTCAAGCAGCCACCGTGTCATCACTGCGGGTATACGAGGTGTAACGTGTGCGCGCGTGTACGTACGGTTTCGAAAATTCATTCGTGGCGTAGAGTAGTAACGGTTAATCCCTTGAAAAGAATCCACGACACGTTCTTTCATCTTTTGTGTTCTCCTTTCTTTTCCATCGTTCTCCACCTCCTTTTTCCTCCCCTACACGTGGCGAAGGCTGTACCGCGTGGTCTCCTGTTGCTCTACCGGAGTCTCCAGTCTTCTCTCCTGCGTAAAACACGCGTTAACGTGTAACGTGTGTCGTACACACGGGCGGAAAATATGAAACGTGATGTACGACAGTACGTAGCCGTGTTACGCATACGTATACGTACAGACGGGCGTACGACGGGACAACCCGAACCCCGCAATTGACGTCAATGATAGGGTGCAATGTTAATCCAAGCCTCGGCGTGCCTCCTGAAAAACGAAACTCGGTAGAGCGGGAAAGAGGGATGGATTATGGACGGACGGACGGGATCTACGGCGAACCGGTGTAGGTAGGTAGGTAGGTAGGTAGCTGTGTACGTGGAGCTACGACTGGCAGGATCAGGGCGAACGACCGCGACGCGCGACGCCTGCATCGTCTTTCAACTACCCCACATTATGATATAACCGCGTTACGAAGCCAATTATTACTCGCTACGAATGAATAACGTCGACCCGGAAGATTGATATTTTCGCTATCGGTGGAGTCGGAACGGTAGAGCGAAGAAGGGGGAGGGAGGGGGATTTTTATCGCACGACGTCGGTTGCGACCGGATTCGGCGAACGCGTCGCGCGAAAAATCACTCGAATGCGAAATCGACTAATTGCGACTATGTAACGCGTACAGCGCGCGAGAAATCCACATGAGGTATGAAAATGGTATCCGGCTCCCGCCGCGCGTTGTGAAATCTGCTTCCCGATACCGTAATTGTACGACAAAGGATTCGCCGCTCGCGATCGCACCTGATCTCTATCGCACCCATACGAACGCGTTACACGGATATTATGTGCATATACAGTACGATTATATTATCCCTTTAGTGTTCTGGAGGCACGTTGAATCACGGTGTGAGCGAAACGGGGATAGCGCCAATCAAATCGTAGTATTTATTTGTGTGAGTGAGTTATGAAAGTGTTAGTCTAACCGTGAGGTTCCCTCTCTCCGTTATTTAGTTCAGCGCCAGTGCCGTAGCTAACTGTGTATCATATACATGACAATTTTTGGCTGTGAGTCGTTGACGTATAGTATGCTGTTAAAAAATGTAAGTTGCTATTTTATGAATTACATGTTCAATAATATATAATGTTCATTAGATTTTTTTTATATTAATTAAATTTTTTATCTTTCAGGAGCAACTCAAAAAAAAAAGTTAATTTTTTTCTATCCCCCTTCGCTATGTATCTAAATTACGGCACTGGCGTCCATCGCCTAAGCGCTTCCTACTCTTCCAGCTTTCGAACCTAAATTGTGGTGGGGTTTCAAGGCCGAACACTAAAGGGTTATATTCATATCCATATTGTACGCCGGGATCACAGCCGTTGGGAAACGCGCGTGCATGTGCCACTATTTTGAACGCGCACCCTACACACGTAGTCGCCACGCGAATGAAATATGCACTACAAATTTAACCCAGCGTGATATCGAAAGCGGACGAACAGGAGGAGGAGGAGGAGGGAAACGTGATCCTGCAGGGGCGAATATTCACTTTTTCATATTTACGAGTTGACAAATACGATTTTACGTTAACGCGACGGGAATTTGGGCCGATGGCAGGTGCGTAATGTACGCGCATCCCGGAGCGGAGTTTCGATCGGTGATGACGTAGCCGAGTAACGAGAAAAAAAAAAGAAAAAACAAAAAATATTAAACACCACAGGAAGCGGATGCGCGATCGATTCGAGTCGAGATGCGGGGGGAAAAGAAAACTTGAAATTGGCTCGTTGGGATGTACGTTGATCGAAAAATGGCAGATTTTACGCAATCTCCGCGCATCAGCTGGCGAGCATTCGAGAAAATCTCCTCGTTTTTCGAACACCCAACGGTCCGTGTTATAAATATATTTATACACAAGCGTTCGGACAAACGGTGAGACGCCCCCCGTTCGCGAGGCTGCATGCGTGGCACAATTGCGAGGGTAATATTGAGCGAAAATAAAAAAGCGATGAAAAAAAAAGAAATTGAAAGAAGAGAGAAAAAAAAAAAACAACAGCGACAGCGGTGCGTACGAGCGGGTCAAAAAAGGACCCGGCTATTTCCAAGCGCGCGCGAAAGAAATTTCGTCCTACTGTACGATGTTGTATGTAGAGGTACGGGTACGTGTGGAATACGCTAGACTTTTTTACCGCCGATCTCCCCGTGCGTAAGCGTACGAGTGCGTATACGACGGAGATGGCGTGTAGCGATGTGTCGTGTAGGTGAACGTATGAACGCGTGCGCATTGTTCGATACTTCCGGCGGCTGTCGGTAACCGGATATCGCATGCCGCGGGACACATTGACATTAATTTATAAAATATTCGCAGGTACGCCCTCGGTACGCCCCGTGTGAGTCGCCCGCTTCTCGTATGTGTGCAACCTACGTGTACGCGTGTATGTATAACGCGCGCGTACACACCTTCTATTCTACCGAAAAGTCCATGTGCCTTACATTTTGTACGTTTGTACTTCTGTACCGTAGACGTCGCAGGCGTCTTACGGGTGAAACTCATAGAGTCACTGTTTATTCTTGTCGTTCCCTTTTCCGTTTTAATTTTATTTTTCGTGAGACGAGGGGATCGTAGGAGTCGAATTTTCGGAAGCTCGCTCCACTTTCAACTCGAGAGAATGAGAATGACGATTGCTGTAGAAGCTGACAGCGTTTTCAACCCTTGAGATTGAATGCGGGGTAGCTTCGTGACTACTTCAACCGTTACGCGTACCGCATTTCATTTCATTCATCGTTTAGATTTTTGTTTCGGAGTTTTTTTCAATTTTACATCATTATATTAATGGTTGTTTTATTTTTTGTCAATCTACGAATGTTTCTCATCGAAATATTTCAATTTTTCTGCCCCGAAAACCGAAAAATTGGCGATAACTCGATCAATTTCATAGATAGATCGATTTGACTTGTGAATTCGGATTCTTGAGATCAGAATACATGAGAATAGCATAAAAAACTCGATAAAAAAAAGTTGATTTTTGGGCCAAAAATTAAGTATTCTTAAAATTGATCGTAGGACACTTTTCTTAAGTATTTTGATCTCAGGAATCCGAATCTGAAAGAAAAATTGATCTATCTCTGAAATTGACCGAGTTATTGCCAATTTTCAGCTTTTTGGGGTCAAAAATAAAAAATTGATTTTTTAGTCTATTTTAATGTAATTTGAGCTCAACAATCCGAATCCGGAAGAAAAATTGATCTATCTTCAAAAATGACCGAGTTATCCCCGTTTTTTCGCATTTTTTACCATAAAAATGGGGATATCTCGAAGGGAAAAAATCGTAGCTCAATTTGGACAACGGATTCGTGTTCCTGAGGTCAAAATACATAAGAAAAGTGCCATACGATCGATTTAAAAAAATAAAAATTTTTGGTCACAATTTGAAAAAATCGTAAGGGGTACCCCTTGGAAAAATTTCAAATTTTGGCCAAAAATTTTTATTTTTTTAAATTGATCGTATGGCACTTTACTTATGTATTTTGACCCCAGGGACACGAATCCGTCGTCCAAATTGAGCTACGATTTTTTCCCTTTGAGATATCCCTAAATTTATGCCAAAAAATGCGAAAAAATGGGGATAACTCGGTCATTTTTGAAGATAGATCAATTTAACTTGTGAATTCGGATTCCTGAAACCAAAATAGTTAAAAATAGCATATAAAATAAAAATTTTTTTTTTGACCCAAAATCGAAAAATTTTCAAGGGGTACCCCTTTGGATTTTTTCGATTTTCGGGCCAAAAATGAGAAAAAAAAATCCCAAATTGATTGTAAGACACTTTTCCAACGTATTTTAACCTCAGTAACACGAATCCGTCAATCAAATCGGGCTACGAATTTTTCCCATCGAGATATCTTAATTTTTCTGCTCTGAAAAGTGAAAAATTAGCGATAATTTGATCAATTTCATGGATAGATCAATTTGACTTTCAGATTCGGATTCCTGATTGGATCTTGGCCTTTTTTTCTGCTTGTTCGAGTTCCGATTGGTGAACAACTTTTTCAGAACTGGATACCGTGGCAGCCTCAAAATGATAAAAATCTAGTTTTCGAACACTTTCGAATCGACGGTGTGTTTTTGTCAATCCTACGACGTGGCGTTCGTCGCATTTCGAAGAAACGAGTTCTCGTGACACAGCGGCACGATGTATTATTGCACGGGGGATTGAACGTTGCATGCACATCGCGTCTATACAGACCGGATTCTGACGATACGTACATACGTACTTACGTGTCAACTTCTGTCGGCGTGGGCGCATCGCGAGACTTTCGGACGCGGGTTTCCGACCTTCGTTACAATTATCCGCAATTAAACTCATTGCAGCTATATATCCTCGCTATCACGGATCCCGTGCAAGAGCGAAAGAGAAACGCGAAGAACTCGAAAGACGACAGACAAGGTTGCGCAACCTTAAACTAATCGCGAAAAAGAAACAACAAACGACGAACCACGTTAAGTAGGACGATCCTGCGACACGAATAAAATATTTCATCCGCACTGGACTGGATGGAACATAAAATCCTGGAAAACTGACCGAAAAAAAAAACAACAAATTATTGAATTTATTTGGCACAGAAATCTGTTTGGAAGGAAATAATTTGTCGATTCCGGACCCGAGGGATTCCGAAGGTCATCGGAGTAATTAAAGAGTTCCAACAAACATCAACCTGAGCATAAATTACGTCGGTGTCGCGTGCCCGGTATCCATTTCACCGTACGACGATTCCTTCATTGCACGGTGCACATTTCGGTCACGGTATGATGAAAAAAGAATGTGGCACTAAATGAAAATATGGTATACCTCGCTGAAAATCGTCGCATTTTCGAAACGGCTTATTTGCTCTGCTCTGATTTTCGAAACCTCGGCGAAGGTAGAGTCGCGAGATATTTTCGGAAGGGCATCGGCAGCTGTCGAGAAATCGTCTTGGTTTGCGGGGTGGATTTTACATTGTCCCGGGTAACGCCCTCGACAACCCGCTGGGCGAACATCGACGGGGTGATCTCCGGTCCCCGCGTGTCACTCTTTCGGACGGGGATGGCACGGCACGACGTGAACGCGAGACGAGCATCGAACCCCTTGGTATAATCCATTTCGTTTCAAGGAGCACGAAGGAAGGACCGCAAACGACCATTCACGGGGAGCGGCTCGACGGGGCCGCCGCACTGTACCGGGGGCGCGTTTAACGCGATCAGCCCTAAAATCGGATTTACCCTATTATGTCCATTATTCCCATTATACTGGAAGGACAACAACCGAAGCACGTTGTGCTCTGTAAGCTGCTTAGTAATGCATACCGCCGTATTACCCCATACAGCCCGATGGAATCCGATGGACTGCGCTTTCGAACGCGAATCGCTATTCGAAACGAGGTGAGAGACACTTTTCCAAATTCGTCGTTCTTTACCGATGCGTTTATTCGACCGATCGGATCTCCGCCGTTCGATCAACCCTCTAAAATTTGACAAAAAATTTTCGACCGTCGCCGAATACGTCCGTGTACGATTTCACGAAAATAGCGAGGGAACCGCGAACGCGGATTTTCGTCGTATACATACACGTGGCGGCATTTGCAAAATGTCGTTTAAAAGGCTGATTTTGGTTAACGAAAGATTAGAGAGGAGAAACCCTCTCATCATTTCGCTCGAGTTGACCTTACCGAGACTTCCGCCCTTTTCTTTCCCATGGCAAGCGAAGAAAAGCGAGCGCGGTTGCGTTCATTGATGGCAGCGGTACGGAGACAGAGAAACGTGGCAGGAAAGGGAAAAATACGGGATTAGCCCGAGGGAGTGAGTCGGGCTGGTCGCGGTAAGAGGGGAGCGAAAAGTTCGCCCTGCGTAGAGCCGGGGGGGGGGGGGGGGGGGGCAGCGGAGGACCGAAGAGGGAATGAAAAAGCGCGGGGTGAAAAGGGAACGCGAAAGAGGGGTGCAAGTATTAGCGATTATACGGCCGGCAGCGCCCATGCATCGGGTGTCCCGACGCGGAACTAAGCGAACAAAATGGCCGCGATCTCACTCATCCTCGATTCCGTTCAACCCTTGTGCGTATAAGAAGAGCGGCGAGTGCTCCACTTCACCAGCGTACTTCTCGCCTCCGGTAGATATATGACTCGCCTTCCTCCGGAGCTTCCAGTTCGCCGGATGAACAAAAAAACACGTACACTCGAATAAAACCCGGATACGATACAAACGCTGGAAAATGTCCCGCGGTGAAAAAACCCACCCTCGCGTCGTTCGCGGCGTTGAACGCTGCGGAGGAAAAATGGGGGAAGAAAATAAAAAAAAATATGCAGATTCGCGCGGCAATTAACCGTCGTAATTCATTTTGCTAATCAGGGGAGAGCCTCCGCGGCGGCGTCGGATTCCCGCGTCTTATTTCACTTCGGCCCAACTTCTTTAATCTTACACCTTAATTGTAGCGGCTCGCCTCGAGGGAACGAGTCCCGCGAGGGTCCCTCAAAGAAGCAAACGTCCGTAGTGCGGCGGTAAAATTAAAATGCTTGTTTTTCGAGGCAGCTAAAATAGGAGCAATCTACTTCTTCCGTCAACAAGGGCTACTGGAACCTTTTTTTGGTACCGGGACTCTCGACCCCTCGTCCCGTTCGCCGGAGCCATTAGCCCTCCCCGCAGGATCGCGGTTCAAAGGCGACTTCAATGGACCCAGAGACTCGTGAATTTGGAAATTCGTCCTCCTGCCTCGCCGAGGAAAGCGGCTTTATGGAAATCTTATTTACTCGTACCCCAAATAATCCCTACGCATCGCTGGACGCATTCAATACCGCATAGTATCTGTCGCCCTGCGAGAATATGGAAACGAGATATATCAACGTAAGCAACCGATTCCAGAAGCGACAGTGGCCCGATCATCATTCGACTCGACCTTTGTGCGTCCGCTGGTACTTTTTCTCTCTTATTTTCTCTACTCCCCTCCCCCTCCCCCTCCCCCTCTCCCCCGTCCCTCCGCAAAGTTGTTGTCGCCAAAGTGAGCATCCGGGTATTTATGGAAAGTGCTCTTCACTTCCACGGGAACCCACCTTACATACTATATAATCTTCCCCGCAGGAATCTTGAGTACATTGACTCGCACCGAAGCGGAAAAAAGGACCGTTGCCCTTTCGCGTCTGAAAAATCGTCGCGCGTTACGTCACCGTAACCAAATGGGGTGAGAAAATTCAGGATCTCCGATATTGGGGTTGAACAAAAAATTAGGCACACTACAATCTACACACGTTCGGCACGAATCCGGTGTGCGTTACAACCGCTGTACTTTGCAAATAGAAGGAAAACGAGCAATACCGTTGATCCCCACGGCGAGTTTTCTTTTTAACTCTCGCCAACTACTCGGTACTTCGCTACTACCTACGTACATACCACCTCAGCAAGTGTTGAAACGAAACTTGGCGAGTACAGGCAACGAGTCCGTCTCTCGCTAACGTACGTAATAACAACACGGTGTTACGGTACAAGGGGAGCGCTGAAGAAGCACCTGAATTTTTACCGGGTAACTACAGCGCCGCTACCCCGACTCCCCGGTCGCCCCACTCGATAACGTACTCGATCGAGAGCGTTTCGAGAGCGGTGCGGCATAATAGGTATAATGTATCCATCCCTTCCGACCCTTTCGCACACGGTGAAATCAGAGTTCCGTGGTGTGCGCGCCTTGGAAACCTCGCGACTCTCGGAGTCTAGTGCGTCGGGTCCATTGATCGGATATATAGAGGATCGAGCCATATGCGCGCGGGAGAGACATTTCGCGAAAATAGGTATAGGTATAGGTATAGGTATAGGTATAGGTACACGTCTCTACGGAATGTGACTTTCGGAACACCCTGTAACCGCACAGATGTTTTAAGAGCCAAGCAAATATCTACTCGTGAGTGAGTTGATGGCGCGCGGCGTATCACGAGAAGGAAGTCCAATTTAACCCAATAAAGGACAATCAGAGACCGACGGCAGTCAGAGACAAGTTCTCTTTTGGCCGCTAAACAAACTCCGCTTTTAAAAAGCTCACTGCTTTTTAATCGCCTACTCGCTACCCCCGCACACCCCCCTACCCCCGCAGACCCCCCCGTGCCCCGAACACCCACGACCTTCGAATACCCTCGAATTTACCGCGATACAATTTGCTCGCTCCAGTTTTCAACTAATTATCGAACTGTATGTACACGTTGCTGCACTCGTGTTCTCTCATAGTCGGATTTCCTCGCGTTACGAACGAAAATCAACTCCGAGAATCCCGAGACACTGCAGGGGCGCTCGGGATATATCCGTTGTGGGAAAGAATTCGCAGGCGACGCCGCAAGTTCGTCGAAAATTATCGGAAGGGGACGTTCGACTGACAACCACTGTGAATGAATGAATCGTACTACTGATAAGAATGAATTATAATTCATGAATGTTGCGGCGATGTCGCTGATGTATCACACCAGCCGGCTCAACTAGATCATTGTCCTCCATTACCTATTCATTGACGGATGCCAGTGCGATCACGGATCGCGTATAAAACCTCCCGGTTCTCATGCCCCACTTCGATATGCCCCGAGATTATCGCGTGCGATGGCGATTTTCGAGGGTCCCGGGAAACTGGGACGATACGGGAGAAGAGGTCCCCCCCTCGCGACCACCTCGACAAGAAGAACACCTCAATTCCGATCCGAAAGACGATGAGAATAAACAGAAGAAAAAAAAACAGAAAAAAAAAAAACGAGAGATGTGTGAAAATTAAGAAGGACCAAAAGGAAACGGAATAAAAAAAGAAGCGGGGGCAACAGCCGAGCGAGGAAGGAAGCGAAATTCTATTACTAGCAACATCGACACTTGACAAATGATCCTTGTGATCCGGGTCTTCCTTATACTCAGCTCGGCTACGATGACAGCGGCGAACACCACGGGGCGTTTCTTGTTCGAAATATAATTTTCAAGCGAATCACGACCGATTCTAGGAACACACCGTAACGCAATAATAGTCCGGGATAAGGATAGACGACGTACAACCTATGTATATACCGATGCAAAAGACCGCTGGATAGCAGCGACGTGGTGATAGATCATTAGGCAGTTGACTTGGTTTAAGCAGTAGG
This sequence comes from Athalia rosae, assembly GCF_917208135.1. Lineage (NCBI taxonomy): Eukaryota > Metazoa > Arthropoda > Insecta > Hymenoptera > Athaliidae > Athalia > Athalia rosae. The sequence continues at coordinate 28,904,572 of NC_064026.1, read as the reverse complement.
TAATTATCTACGGCCAAGTTAATAACCATTCGCTCTGCTGCTTCGTCTTCGTCTCCATCACGACTCCTCCGCTCGCTCCTCAGCTTCCCTCCTCTCGAAGGTGTACCGCGCGCACACCACAACGCTGTACACGGGCGTTACGTGTACACCGTATGTTACCAGGTGTACGTATACGTATATCTATGTATATATCTATCGGTGCGCGTTCGTGTGCACGCGGGGCTTGAGGAACAACAAAACGTTGCGCGCGGTGGCTTAATGATGCTGCATCCGGGATGCCACCAGGACATCGTCCTCCACAAAAAAGGAACCTGTACACCGGCCGTATACCCCCACAACCGTGATTCACGGATTTCAAGTGGGGGAGGGGGGGAGGATTCCGTTCTTCGACTCGTTGACTCGTATATCTGCGGGGAAAAATTTCTCGCCCCGCGTTCGCGTTTCGTCTAGATAATTTCGGTAAAAGAGAGCCGCAGGTGCGGAAAGGTGAGGATCGCAGCCGGAAAAGTCGAGCTCGATACACGCGTAATCCGTGGAGGAATCTCATAGCGATTATTGCCGCTCGGTCGTTTTTATCATTTTTCCTTTCAGTTAGCGGATCTGATATTGCTTTCGGACAATGGTCTTTTCTTCCATTCTTCCATTGAACGGCATATTTATTGAAGATCTTTTTTTCCCCGACCTCTTTTTTTTTTTGTTTTCTTTTCTTTTATCCCCCGTTCCGTTGTCTACGGAATTGTCTTGACTTCGGAGTGATCCGAGCGGACAGAAGGAGGAGAACAGAGGGCACAATCACCGGGAGTGGCGGCTATGCCTCCGAGAGGAAAGACTCCCGGGCTGCCAACCTAATAAAGTAATTTGCCACGCTTGTCCCCCGGTTGTATGCGTCGGGCTATATACATTAATACGATCTCCTCCGCCGCGGCAGCTCCTCTCTCGGCTCTCTTGACTCCGAAATCTTACGTACTCCCTCTCTCTACGTCTCCGACGCAGAATTTTCATTTTCGCTGTCGCGGATTCGAGAATTTCCGGCGAGCGATGCGTATATTTGAATGTCGTCGATACATCCGCGCGAGGTAATTATCGATGGGGACGTTGATTTCTAAGAGCGTATGCCGCGCGGGCATCGGCCCCATCGTGACTTTTTTTCACCGCGTCTTCGGCTATTGGTGTAATTTTTTGCCAGGGCGACGGGAGGGAGGAGGGGGGAGGGGGGGTACGCCAGGGGGTGACAAGAGAGAGGGATGAGTCCTCCAGCGGTCGCTTTCAGCTGTTCCCTCTGTAGCGCGATGCCGCGCGGCGCGATGCGATGAGGTTCTTATAGTTTCTCGCTACCGGCAACCACGCGAGCTGTGAGCCGCAGAAGCAGTCGAGCCACCACCACCCGTGATTGATGGTTCTCCGGTTCTTTGGTTCTTCGGTACGTTTGGTTCTTCTTTCGCTCTTCGGATCTTCCGTTCGTACGGTACGCGCGACTCCCCCCTCCTCCCCCTCCTCCCCCTCCTCCTCCCGCTTCGAGTCCCCTTCCTCCTCATCTCGCGTCCTCCGCTTCTTTTCCCGCTCTTTCTTTATCCTCTCTTTTGAACACCTCCGCAAATGAGATACCTACGTTGTTATAGAGGCGACGGTCGGCCTCCGCTCCGCTTCAGCGGCGTACCTACACACAGACTCCGTAGGATTTCTAATTAAGAATTATTGGTCACACTTGTCTCCCTCGGGGAGTAATAGGACGCGAACAAACAAAAAAAAAAAAAAATTTATAGAAAGCGAGGAAGAAAAAAAATTATCATCGTTCTCTCTCTCCCGTCTTCGATCAATTTTTATCGTCGGATCGAGACTCGGCACCGCGTTTCCAACGGAGACACGGATTCGGAGGATCTCTTTCGACACCCGACGGATTGAAACGAACGGCGGGAAGCGAATTTTTCAAAAATATGGAACGAAATGCCCTTAGCGAGCTCGTTACCGGCATTAACAAGTCGAGGCGAGGCGAGGCGAGGTACGTACGTACCGCTCTGGTGCGATACGTGTTTTCGAAAGATATATTCTAATCAAGGCGCTACCGTGCACGGTGTTTACCGCAACGTACCCCGTGGTTAAAAATAATGCGTGTGAAATAAAGTTAGAGTGGTCAAGGATGGATGAATGCGTGGAACGGACAGGAATGAATGGCGGAGAAGATGAATAGGGAATGATGGATAATGCCCGGCGGCTTCTTCTTTGCCAACTCGCTGGTCTCAACTCCAATTTCCAGTAGCGTAAGAGCGTAGCGCGCGCGTCTTCGTATAACGTACGCGATAATAGTGTACCTATACCTGCAACGCGCACGCCGCCGTAAAGAAATCGTCGTCATTTTTCCCTTCGTTCCCGACTCATTTCGCCCGCGCGCTACACAACGCCCAATTATTTCCGTACACTTTCGTCACCGAGCGATACGCCCGCGTCCGGCGATAATCAAATCGCAATCGCATCCGCGCTACACACTTAATTCTTTTATACGTCTTCAATTTTTATCCCCCCCCTCCCCCTTCCCTCCATGGAAACTGGAGTAACGCGTGCGGGAGTGATAATTTTTTATTTTAATTGATCCAATTCAAACGACTCCAAACAAGGCGTAGGTTTCGTAGTCCGCGCGGTATTTACACCACCTACCTACGCTCCGTTCGAGACGACGAACACCACCCACATTAACCCGATCATCGTAAGTCTTCCGCAAGTACGTAGACGTACGAATATATAGGTAGGTATATATGCGTGTGTACGCACCTACAGTACACGGATGCACGGCGTTGTATCGCAGACGAGATATTAACGGAGCAACGGATGGACGCGCCCTCGTTCTCCTTCTTCGCGGGGTTTAAATTAAATCAAGCCCTTTTTTTTTAAGAAGTGTACACGCACCGCGTCGCGTCGTACGCGTCCGACGAAAATTCGAGTAGGTGGATCATATCGTTGGTATTTTACACCAGATGTGTGTACGAAGGATGCAGAGTCTCTCGCGTTATCGACGAATTTTAACTTGCGGCTCACGAATTTCGGTCGTTGGAAGCGTTTCGCTCGATTAATTAGCCCATAAGGTATTCATGCGCGGGGCGGGGGAGATGTCGCGGATCGAGGTATCGAAGCACCTGCCTTTTAGTCGAATTAGACATCAATGAAGTGCCGCGCAATTTACTCATTTCCATTTCTGTAGACACACGCGCCTCGTATGTTATCGCATACCAATTATTATATACGAACAGCGGCTATACTATATGAAATAAGCTCGCGTTCGAGTTCAGTCGATTATTGATTACGTGACAATTGCCGTTGCTCGATCGCTTTGTGTTATACTAATGTGAAGTGAAATTACACCGTTGATCGTAGGGGTATAATATACTTGGCCATTTCGTTCGAACGAATTATTCATCGGAATTTTTCTCTTTCGAAAATTATAATTAAACTCTACCTCTAGATTAGAATTATTTACTCATCGTTAGTCGCGGTTATATTTATTCCCCGTAACCGCGTACTTCGATGTGGTATGCGGGTGCAGCAGATATACGATATATATATATGTATATATATGTATACGAAACCTGCAAAGGGAAACTTCTTTGACCGAATACCGAATAACGTAGGTATAACGAAATCGAATACTTTCGCCGAGAGTTTTAATGTCGCGTGCAAAACCGGAACGCGGATGAGTTCCACGGCGAGGGTGGAACCAGGGGGCGGGTATATAATACACGGCGAACTAGAAATACCACCAAACGTTAAAAGGCTTGTACGATTTTGTACAGTCGTCGAAAGCATTTCAAAACCACCACAATGCGCAACCGAATATAATATAGGTATACAACGGGGCAAGGAGAGGAGTAGGTATACAGCCACGACTCCCTCCCACTTCTCATTCCTCATTTCTTACATGCTTCGCCCGACACGATTATCAACTAGCTACGATAATTTTCAATCCTCGCGAAGATCCGACTGATAAACGATCGGATAAAAATGTAACGGCGACGATTAAAGAACTCTACGATCCTCGGGAGTTCAATAATCTCATCGATTTCTACGTCGACTAATTCGTAGGAACGCCACGTAAATTCGACTGCACATCCCACACGTGTTAATAATGATCGACCGGCCGCGTGCGAACTCACAGATGTGACGTGATACGGATCAACGCATCGACGTCTCCATCGGAAAACGTGAGAAGACGAGAAGACAGAGAAGAAAATTCCAACGGACGGGTCAAAACCTCGGGAGGAATTTTCGAGTAGCTAATCGTCGAGAGAAGTTGACCGGAAGCTTAATTGTAAGGAGAAGGAAGTCGGCTCCGTCCGTCCGTCGCGACGTTCGTTCGTTCGTTCGTTCGTTCGCGAACGGAGCGCACAAGAATTTTCCCTTCGCCTCGGCCGACGATAAATTATTCAGAGCGGCAGTGGCGAGAGTTGAGTTAAAAGCACTCGATGTCAACTTACGCGGCGTGCGTGGTTCGGACTTTGGTCGGAGGCGCAACCCTCGCGCGGTTATACCGTTGCGTCGTCACACGGGTGTACGTACGTAGGACGTGCATACAGAGGTACGTACATGTACGTGTACACGTACGTACGTACGTACGTATAATAACACGGGTGTACTCGACGCTCGTGATCCGTGCGCCCGTTCGATCCGCGCCGCTCGGAGTTCGGGAGTAGGAGTAGGAGAGCGGCGAGTACGACCGCGAGTCGTACACGGTTTCGAAGGGAGAATTTATAAGGCCAATTGACCGCATCTGGTGGCTGTTCACCGAATGACCTCGCGCTGATCAAATGTGTTGATGCAATAAACGTTAAGAGGTTAATTTGTTATGTATTAATTTAATGCCATGAATTCTTTCTCCCTCTTTCTCTAACCGTATGGGAGAGGTTTGTTTACGCGGTGCACGTACACCGAAATGCAACCACATGTGCGACCTGCGCTCGAACCCTCCCGAAGCGAGATTACGCCCGTGATCTTTGAACGCGGAAGAAATCTGGACCGTACGACGATCGGAGTATAATAACTGGGACGACTCGACCTGGGGGGGCGAAAAAATTATGCAGAAAATTTGAGGGGTTTTTTTTTTTTCTTTGTTTTTTTCTTTTCATTGAAACTGACGTCGTCGAGACGAGCGAAAAGTTGACGATTCGTGGCAGAGAATTTCTCACCCCTTGAAATCGACGTTTAGCGAGGCGATCGTTCTTCCAGATCACGAGGTGCTGGTCGCGGCTACTCGAACACATGCGATTAAACTCGAATGATTCGGGGCGCGTGCAGGCTGCACTAATAATGCGATTGAGTCTCGATGAGTTCGAGGGGGTTGCTGGCGGTCGGCGAACGAGAATGAGAGGGAAAATGAATAATCTGTAACCCCTCCGAGGGAAAGAGAGGCGTAATACGTATGGAAGAAAATAATTGCGAAGCCAAACGTTGTTTCAACGTGCAGGTGAATAAGAATATAAACCTTCCATATAGCATTGTTAAGGAAAATTTCGCGTCGCTGATTCTGGAAATGGCGGATCGGAACCGTCCCTGTAATCAAGATTTCTGGCGCAAAGAAAAAATGAATGAGACGTTGAAGATAATCTTCCCTCGGGTCCCACGTCACTTTAAAACGTTAAATACGTTTTTAAGTGGTGGGACCAAAACATGACGTCTATCAACCCATCAGAGTTGAGTAATTCAATATTTTAATCACACCGCGAAACGCGAACGAATCTCTCTCGCTTTCTCATTAAAATTTTCGTCCAATTTTTTCCTCCTCCTCCTCCTCAAAAAAAAAAAAAAGAATCCCGCACCCGAAAATTCCATTGTCAAAAATTTCACGAAAATCTCCGCGCTGCGCGCGGGCCGCGTGTGATTTACGAGTAAAATCCGAGAGGGCCGATCATCTTCCCGGTGACATCGCGTCTCCCGGTCAATTAAAAAGTCATTCGTCATTCGGCGAGGAGTTTTTTTTTTACACAGCGGATTCTACGTTGGTTGGAGTGGTGCTAAAATAAAAATCACGCGCGTTTCTGCCGCAGTAACAATGGGATGTTGTTACTCGAAATATACGTCCACTCGACGGAGCCGAAAGTTTTTTTATTGTTCCCTCCGGTAATCGGGTCTAATCAGGTCCGGCGAGATGGAGGATCTCGGCATCGGTCAAAACGCGCGGTTGAACATCGCAGGGGGGCGACGACGCGAGGAGAGGTGAACGCCATAAAGGTTGTAAACCGGCGAACGTAGAAGAGGGTGATTCCTGATTGGTCCATTGAAGCCACGTGCGGTTGTTACGCACGTAGCCCAGAGGACAGCGTCGTCTCCTCGTTACCAAGTCATTCACGAGCTACACGTCCCCCCCGTCCCCCGTCCCGCTGTACGTTTCGGGCGACGACGACGTTGAAAATCAAGTGGATTTGTTAATAATCCACGGGGGACTCCACGGGCGACAGATAGAAGACGAGTTAATCTAGATTCCGAGATACGTATCCTAATGGGATTCGTTTCTTAGAGGCACCCCGGAGAACCAACCTCACCCCCACCCACGTGACAATCCCATTCAGCTCATATAATTCGATGTTTGCCAGCGAATTACGCACCCCCTACTACTACCACCGTAACGCGCTCGATCGCCTATCCGATTACGAGGGTTAATCATCGCGACCCCGAGTCAACCGAATCATAAACAATCTGAGCGCGGAAAATTTGTTTCGTCCTTTTTTGCGATTTGTGTTTTTTCTTTTTCTGTTTTTTTTTTTTTTTTTTTTTTTCTCTTCGTAATCGGGGAAAAACGTTGATAGTCGGGAAAGCACGCGTTATTGATGTATTACACATGCGTCGATTGATCGATCGCGCGCGCGTGTATATCATGGGAAATAATGAATTCGATGAAAAAAAAAAAAAGAAAAATGTGATCGAACGCGTGGAAAAAAGAATAGTTCACATAATGTAATCGCGTTTTATAGTTCATTAAAGTTTACAACGCCGCAGGCGGAATATAATTACGAGCATTCCTTCGTCGGTCTTCCCGCGATCGGTACATACGGTATACCAGTATGTGCGGTCGATTTAAAATTCAAATATTCGACGGATGTGTTTGTACGTAAAAACGTGTTTTTTTTTGTTCCCGGCTACGCGAGTTCCATTGAAACGATCGATTTAATTCACGATCGGAAAATTATAACTCAGGATTGAAATGTCCGCGGAAACTTGTACGCGTATCGCATGGCTCGTCCGACGAGCCTGACGCGAGAAGTGAAGTTTGCGAGGCAACGAAGTTCGCATTATTTTCCACATTTGTATCAATCATCCTCGGCGTGTATCGAACAGGTGCGATCGCTGGACGTCAGAGCGTACGGTAGGGAGAGATCAAAGAATTACGGGGAGACGACGATGACGACGAGTCGAATCGACTCGATTCGACTCGACGTCGCGGCTTTCGATCGCTTCGAAGCGGAGAAATCCGCACGAGGAAGTCGAACTTGGACGCAACGCCGCTGGTAGAGCGGGATCCCGACGATTCAGGGAAAGTAGCCGGGTGACTCGAACGATCGCGTAAAAAAGACTGCGATGCTAAAAAAAAACGCTCGTCGGTCTTCGGACGGCGTCCGAATGAAATTTCGATCTCCGAATTCGTCGAACGTCGAATTTTTCGAAAAATTCATCTCCTCGCGTTTCGTTGTCGTTGAAACTCGTCGGTTTCCCATTGTATATACCTACCCACGGCTTTATTTCTACGAGAACGTTGAGTTCAAGACGCGTTTGAGAGAAAGCTGTCACGCTCCGCGAGAAATCTCCGTTGACGCTTCTCCTACCGTGCAAAACTTCTGCATCGGTGTTCCACCGCGCTAGAGTACAGTATACGGTACGATCGGTAAACTCGTCGGTAAGTTTTTGCGGCGAAAACTGGATTAGAAGCTGGACGGAATCGCGGCGGTAAGCGATGCCAGGAAATGACGTTCCCCGTTGATTTTCATCGCTGTAGGTATAGGAGGCGTCCGCGCGTACACGTAGCGATACACGTACACATAGCGGTTATAAAATCACATAAGGCGTATTATATCCCGCGAGTGGCGGGGTCCTTTTTAAAGAAATTGAATCGTCTGAATGGATCAACGTGAGCCGAGGTACGAGTCCGGCGATCCCGCGTCCGATCGGACGGCTATGCCTTTTTCTTTTATTTTCATTTGATTTTTTTTCGAGTGAGCATGTGGGCCAACAATGCCCTCTCTCCGGCCTACCGGCCGCGCCGCAACCGCACGGAGCGGAATCGCGGCAGCGGCACCACCACCACCACCACCGACGAGTTGTTACTTCGTCCTGGTCCATTATTCGTCCGCGGAGTTGCGTGTGTCCGACGACCAAACAGTAGCTAGGTAGGTACACACGTACATACGTACGGTACAGTACGGTACGGACCTACTACGTTTTTCATCGCGTCGACGCCACGCTACATACGTCGTCGGAACTCAAGTACGCTTCAAGTCGTCAACTGTATAAAACTGCGAAGCGTACTTGACGAAATTCGTTCTTAAAGCCGGCAGCTCGGTGCTCCTTCTCTCTCACTCTCTCTCTCTCTCTCACTCTCCTCCTATTTCCGTTTCTTTCTCTCTTCTTCTTCTTCTTTTTTTTTTTTTTTTTTTTTGCTCTCTCTCCGGGCAGCGATGTATATAGTCGTACGTTTGAAACGTTCGTTGACGACGTTACACGTTCCTCGTACCCACGTCTCTCTCCTGCCTCTCCATAACATATTATATTGTACCTATATATCTGGAGGTATACGTACGCGGCTACGTTACGTAGGTACTGTACGTTGTACGTTGGAACGGCGATCTTAAAAAAAAAAAAAAGGGTTTCTTTCAACCTTAAAGTTGGAGACTGACGTTTTCAACGGCGGTTCAAAGGGCGGTAACACCCCAGAAAAAACGTGTCTGTTACGCGGGCCCTGGGAACCCTTTTTTTCCCTCTTCGAAAAATTAGTGAATTCGAGCTTTTCCGATTTAGTCGGCAACGACGGTCGATATTTCATCTCCGAATAATCCGACGACGAATCACGAAGTCCGATTAATTTCGGGTCGCGTTCTTCGTCGCAGACTCTGACGTGAGTTATAATTTCTCAATATCGTGTGGAAGAATTTTTCACCTTCTACGAGGAGGACGTATATTTCGCTTAGGGGACGTTAATGCATCGCAAATCGATGAAAACGCAAATAGAAACGAACGTCTCCTTCTACGTGTATTCGAGATAATTGGATCGGGTCACGAATATTTTCCTTAATATCCCATCCGATCCTCGTTCGGTTGCAAGGTCGCGAACGTCGCGTCCCACCGGTGAAAATTTCTACCTCGTCCTCCGAACTGGATATTTTGAAAATTATTGGATGGAAAAAATATGAGAAAATCGACGAACGGAGCGACGGCGACGGCGGCGGCGGCGGCGGCGGCGACGCATTGCGAGTCAGGTTGAGAAATGAATTTCTAACAATAAACGCTTATGAAGTGGTCTGCCTGACACATAAAACATCGTGGACGATCGCGTACCCGAGCGAAGGGTGAAACAATAAACGAAACGACAATGAGGATTTAAGTGGCGACCTCAATGATAGCAACTACTCACTGAAATAGAATTGAATAGAATTGAATTGAATTGAAGGAACGGTAAGGGAACGCTCTCCCCGTACACCGACCACGTTGCGCAGCCTGCGGTGCTGGCGACGATCGCGCTTTCCAAATATCCCCGAAGCACCCGTTAAAAACGTACTCCACATCTCGCGCGATATCATCCGCCGCGCTCTTCGTCTCCGAGCAATGAAAACACGTCGAACTCACGGTTCGTTCGAATGGACGCTCGACGTTTTACTCGAAGATAATTGATGAATGAAATCGGAGTGACAGCGGACGACATTGTATAACGTCTCTGGCCGTCCGTCAACCGGATTAGCCCGATATCTCGGGGCTCGACTTTATGACCGCCGGTCGCATACCGTGTAAAATGACGCACACGCGCGAAGTCGACCCGGTTGTGTAAAACAAACGAACGAATAGCCGGATCGCGCCAAGGACCGTTGAATTCGTACGATCTCGCAGCGGGGCTCGCGGGAGACGACGTACGAAACCGCAATCGAATGATCGAATGACGTTTCTGAATACCCGGGGGGGGGGGGGGGGGGGGGAGATTAATAATTCGCCCCGAGATCGATTAAAACTATCGCGAAAGGGGTACGCGATGCGCGATGAGCGATACGGCAGCGGAGAGAGAAAGAGTCGGGGGAAAGCGAATAAGGGAGCGAAGGAGAGAAAACGGTGGAAAACGGCGGTCGGTCGTACGACACGCGGTAGTAGGAATCAAAGAGGGTACATCCCTCCGTAGATAACTCACTGAAGCCTTGCGGATGGCACGCGACCGACGACAGCGAGCGAGGGGCTTCTACGACGTGTCTCTCCGTTCTAAACGAGGCAAAACTCCACGGTTGTTTAATGACAAGATCATAAATAAGGTTAACGATAGGATAAACAAAGTTGGATAGCTATAGATCGCTACAATTTATATATATGTATATATGTGTGTATATTATATAAGATTCGTATATAGAGTCGGGTGAATATATAAATGTGGACATATATACATATAGGTGTATCTGCGGCGCGTGGTGTGTAAATTAATACAGTAGGTGCATTACGCGGAGACCTTCGCTATTGCAGAAGCTTACTTTATACCACGGACGCGTGTAATACCTGAGTGTTCAGAGGTACGTAGATGTATACGTATACGTTATAACCGCGGGGATTACGATCGTTAATTTGATCGCTCTTAAATTGCGATAGCTGTCCGATGATACGTTATTTTAGTATCGCGATACGTATCGTCGGTCATGGCTTGTTCGTCTATACCCATACCTCACTCTACTCTAACAAGCGGAGGATCAACGGACCCATTATCCGTTTATAAATCAACGCTCGAGCACTCGGTGTTTGTTATTGAATTCGCGGAAGGGTGAAATAGCAACTTTTCGTCCCAAGAATGCGCAAGAAAGTTATTAAAAACCTTACACTAAACAATTCGTTGTTATATCATCCGATTTTCAACACTCGGAACACAAGTTATAGGATGAAACCGGAAACGACAGAGCTTTCGACTGTGGTCTATGGATGAAATTAAGCCCTTCTACGATCACCTCATATCGTAATTAATAAGAGCAATTTCGCTCGGTAAGACGCCTCCGAAGCGAATCAGAGAAGCTCCCAATTAGTCGAGAAATCCCCACCCCCCCTGGACTGCGCTACTTCTATCAGTTTGTATCTCGGAGATCTTCGGAATCTCAATGGATGATACACACCGGATTGTAAGGTTTGTGCCAAGTTTTGTTGCACGGTAGAGAAGACCCGGCAAACAACCGGATAACTGTGATAATTCGATTACCCTCATTAACGAATAATTACATATAACAACTTTTGCTTGTATTACAAGTTACACACCTCCAACTATACGTATATGCTATCATTATTAACCCTATTGATCATGTCAACACCGAGTGTAATGGGTCACGCCATATATAGGAATCGCGGCTCGGGTCAAAGAAAGCTTTCGACGAAACTCAAAAACGCGTCTCGTCCTTTTCGTGGTCAGTAAAAAACGGATTCAAAAATCTATCCATAAATCGAAATAGTTCGACGCTCGACCGAGAAATCAGCACGGAATGCCGCACCGTGGGGTTGATCGGCAAAAATTGCGTTCGGACGTCGAGAGTAAGTTTGTCGGAGCTTTCGATCGTTTTTTTTTTATTCAAATTCCTTGGAACTTGGAGCTTTCTTCAGCCAACGACCCGTCGCCTCATCGTGGCTCCATCTCTGCGTTCGACTGGCAAGTTCCCCACGGTAATCAAGTCGAATCGCACTTGTACACGGGCCAACTTTAAGCGTTCACCGTGTGCACAAAAGAAAAAAAAAAAAAAAACCATCACATGCCCCGCTCCGAATCTCGAATCAACGACGCCCCGACCTTGGGAACCGAATCACCGTTCCGCGAAAACGGGACAGCTCCCCCCTGATCTCCGGCGCAATTAATCCGACGTCGCGACGACGCTGGAACGATGAGACGATGGTCGTATACGAAAGGGTGGTTCGTTCACATTTTCGAACAAAAAATCACCCAATATCGATGCGAATGGCGTGAAAAAGCCTGAAACGCGACGCCTCGTCGTCCGTGATGCCGGGAATGGATTACGCGGAGTATCGACTCGGTGGTCGTTGAGCCGATAAAATATACGGAGTACAATATCGGAAGGGGTGGCGTTCGATGTACTCGTCGACAATCGAACCGTCCGACGATAATAAACCGTTAAATCGTTTGCCTCCAAATTACTTCCATAATATTATCCACCGTCAGCGTCGCTGGGGGAGTCGACTAATCGCCGTATAGAAATTACGTATCGCGGTTACACAATAGCCGATTCAAAGACCCCGGCGTCGAGCCGTAGTCGTCGCAGCGAAGAATCGTTGGACTCTCGACGAACGAGCAACTTTGACGTCGTAATACGGAAATCGTCCTTCGCAACTTCCTTGCCGTTCGACGGGGTAGGGCTGGTTCCACGGGTCCATCGGGTGGCCGTCCGACGCGTCGCTGATATATTACAGCGGCGCTTAAATTTCCCCGTAATTTTCGATAGCCCGCCGGCTGTTTCCCTGAATGGTAGACGGCAAAAGCCATCAGTCACTCGACTTTTCTACTCACCGTTTACAATCCGAGCTTCCCGACGTTATCAATCAGTTACGGCGATAATTTCCCTCGCGAGACTGCGGAGGACGACGGAAACCTCATGTATAGTCTCCTTTCTCGCTGGGCTGTTGAACGAATTTCTAGAACGTCGGTATCCCGAATTCGGAGGTGTCGCGAATCCGCCGAGGGTAGACGCGTTCGCGTCGCGTATGGATCGGTTTTGCTTTCCATGGCGGAGCCGCGCGAGCGGCTCAACAGACGTGAAATCGGTGGATCGTTACTCGTTAGCAACGTAACGTCGGACGCGGTATTGTCGTCGTTGTTGTATGTATATATATTTGACACAGGGAGGCTACGGCGCCGGTATTTCCGTCGTTAACGTCACCTGTTCGAGACCACGGGGTGTCACGGGGCCAAAAGCGAATGGGGAGGGTAGGGGGGGCGAGGGGGGAGAGGGGGGGGGGAAATATGCCAGAAGCTCGAGGGGTAAGGAAGCCAACGAGCGTTTCTGTAACAAAATGACATTTAATAGCCGCCACTTTATTCGCGGCTTTGAATCCCACGTCACGTTTAAATGTATCCTACTTGAATCCGTCGAGTGTTTACGACTCTCGGGGAGGGGCGGTGCAGGTCTCTCCGTGTGTAAAAGTATAACGCAAAGTTCGTGGGGCTTTACGTACGTACGTGCAAATATTTTGCACGTAAATACCTCGTGCCACCGAAATTCGTTTGCGTCCCGTAACGCGCACAACGTGAAAACGAAATGCGAAATTAAGTCGCTTCGAGCGAAACGAATGAAGAAGAAGGGAATTCAGGGTGTCGACGAAGAAACCGACGTCGCCGAAGTACAACAGAAAGTGGTGCGTGGAGGATTCGTAAGGAAAATCGCTTCTTTCATTTTTTGTTTTTCAAATGGTAAGAAAAATTATCGGTATGAGAATTTAGTACGCGTTTGAACGTCGAAAATCGCCGAGTTGATGGGGATCCGACGAGGAGTTTGTGGTCCTTTATGTCCGAGGTTGGAAAAAAAAGAGATGAAATTAAAAGAAAAAAAAAAAAACCAAAGAAACGGAGGCGCAGCCGTAGGAGGCAACGACGGTAGCGCTGAAAGGGACCATAAAACCTTATTTGAAAGATGAAATGCGGGAGCTTAGGACCTTCACTGACTAATTAATAATCGCTTCGAGGCCCGTCGCGCGTTCCATCGGACTACTTCTGATCGCGGAATATATCCGCCACGCGGGGAGAACGTTCGAATTCATTCCTTACCCTCTTTCTCTCTCTCTCTCTCTCTCTCTCTCTCTCTCTCTCATCCCTCGAGCAGCGCTCCTCTATTTTATACTCCGAGTTGTCCACGACGTGAAGAAGATTACCGCATAGCTGAACGTAGTAGGGAGTTTCGCTCGCTCCGATCCAGTCGATCCGTTCTCCTCCGGATCAGATTTACTACACCAGCCGCACGCCGTAACCGCGCGGTTTTGAGCGCGAATCCCCAACTCACTCCGAACACCGGACGATACATATATATGTATATCTTCTCTGTTTCGCTTCTACCTTTTTCCTCCACGAAACCTCCGGTTCGTTGCACCCCTCGATTCCCATCGCATTACGGTACCGAGCGCATTTTCCGAATTAAATTCTGCTTCTCGAACGTATTCGTCAAAATTCATTTGTGTACGTCGCTTGATATAGAGAGAGGAATGAATCGACGGACTCTCTCTCTCTCTCTCTAGACCCGATCGGCTTCTTGGCACGAATTGCACGGTTCGCGGCGAAGATTTGGCGTTGGGATTTTTTGGAAAAATTTTCTCCTCACCCAGAGCGGGCGGGGGTATCGGTGAAGGTGCGCTACGACGTGTGTATATATAAGGTGCGTCGCGACGAGAACGAAAGGTTTCCGTGAATGCTCGTCCCGCAGAATTTTCTGCCGCCGGTGCTACCGGCGGCTTTATCGTTTGATAGTTTTTGTCCGAGCGCGGTCTCGACGATCCATCGAGTTCCATACGGCGATTGGTCGCTTCCCGATATACCGATCTCGTTATTGGACGGATTCCCCTGAAAAGCTTTCGAGATATCGCGGACGAAGAGCCGGAGCCGCTCGTTCGGTTTGAGGTCACTAGCTCGGAGAGCACAATAGCGAGGAGAGAGAGGAGAGGAGAGGAGAGTCCGCTACGCGTTGCAGGAGTTGACATTCTACAGGATATATACCATATGTCAACGAGGACTACCCGTCCCACATCTTACACCAGTTCTTCCTTGCGCCTCGCCTTTCTTCCCTGCGATATTCCCTATACCCACCCGATCCCGGTGATGCCTGTACCATTGTCTTCGCGTTGTAACCACGCCTCGAGCTCAACGTGCCTTTTTGCCGACATAGCTATCCATACGTACCTACCTACCGATCTTCGGGACCGGGAGCCTTCCCGGTTCTCAGACCCCGAGCGACGCATGCTTCGTTAGGGTTGCACGATTTGCCGGAGTCGAACGATTGCGCGGGTCCCCCGACTTTTTTATTTTCATTTATTTTTCCTCTCGATCGGAAGGAAGATGGAGAACGAGAGAAGACGTCGATATCCAGCGGTTACTTACCCTCGCCTCGAAGGCTTGAAAATCGTTCGAAAATTCGTTTCCGAGGAGTTCGACGAATGTACGCGAGCGTGTAACTCGCAGTTAGCGAAACCTCCGGGTGGCACGCGATTTTTCTGTACGACACACCGGAGGAGGGATTCCTCCTCGTCGACCGTATCCGCGAACGAATTTCAAATTGGTTCGACGAAAGTGTGTACGCAGTCGTTCGTTTAGCTACCCAGCTACCACGATGAAACTAACAAGTTTCGAACGAATTCGAGGCGCGATTACGGTAATCCGTCAAGAAGTTCGTTGAGTACGTTTAAATACTTTGAACGAAAAATCGTGGGTGCCTAGGTCGTGATTTGCGCTCGTTCGATCGAAAATAGGAGCCGAATGAAATAAATCAGACGCGATGTGCGTCGAAGACGGAGGCGCGGTGCGATAGCCGACGGGCGATAGAGAATTCCGCGGTTGATGAATATGGACAAGTAGCAACCGCTGTACGGCGACGACGTTCGACGACTCCCGCCGCATCGGAGACACGACTGCGTGGCGAAGAAAGAAAGAAAGAAAAAAAAAAAAAAAAAAAAAAAAACGAAAGAAAAAAGAAAGGACGAACCCTAGAGAGCTGAAAGCTGAAAGCTAAAAATCGAATTGAGGAAGGTCTACGTCTACGCGAACGCGAGACGGACGGACGGATCCGTGGTGCCACTGTTATTACAGGAAACGAGTCTGACCTTAATTTTAGGGTTGCACCACCCGACCTCCGCCCCCCTCTCCCCCCTCTCCCCCCCTCTCCCCCCCCCCCCCCCCCCCCGTCAGCCCCTTTTTTCATTCTCTCCTGTTTATTCGCTTCTTTTTTCATCTTTTTTTCCCTCCTTTTTATTTTTATCCTAGGGCAACGAATGACTCTTCCTTTGAAAACAAAGGACAGATGCCCGCCTGCCTCTCAAACTCTTCGAAAAACCTTCGGACAACCCGAGACAGCCGACACAACCTGAACAGGATGCAGGTGGATTGCGTCACTTTCCACGGAGTTTTCGATGTCACAGAGAACGCGCGCAACGCGCAATACTTTTGTACAGTACAGCGAATACCTCGGTACCCGAGTACACCCGTACGTATGTAACGTCTACACAGGTTTACGTATTGCGTAATTCGCACCGGGGAAGGCCGTCTCCCAATGATATATATCTCCGTACGTGTAATGTATACATCGACTGTACCGATGCACGCATGTCCATTTTATTATCCAAGGTATTGTGCACGCGGATACCAATTATTTTCCACCGTCAGTACGAGGAGGTGGACTTGAGACATCCACGCGGCTATTTTAGTCGGTACGTATCCGTATGTATGTATGTATAACGTAACTCGGAATGACTCGCCAACGGAAGAATATCAAACGAACAATCGCTGAAAAAAATATTATAATAATAACAACGATTACTCCCATACGCAACTTACGTAATTAATATATGATATACATGGAGCCAATTTGTATTCGGATATCGGAAACGACCACGATGTGTAATCCGGTCCCAAATGAGACGTGCGATTTTTGTTTTTCTTCTCGGCGTGTGGGGTGAAGAAGCGAAAAAATGAACGAGTTTTTAAACAGCGATAGTAATTAGATATAGGAGGTAATAAAATAAAGTCGGTTAGTTGGAAACGAGACGTGTGTGGAAATGTATACGATTTACGAGCGGTACGCACATCGGTGGCGTCTCCGGTATATACTATACGCTACCGGATCGTAGATCTCGAAAGATAATTTCTTGTAGGTCGCGTAGTGCAGCGTTATTCCTTACGGACGTGTCAAGTGCCACGCGGACGCGGGGTATATATGTATACGTATGTACGTATAACGTAGGTACGTACGTAACGCGAAGAAGTTCAAGTTTATAGCTCAGTTCTTGATCGAGGATGTGATTCTTGATTAGATTCTATATAAGTTTACATCACCGTGTGATACATGACTCTTGAAGTATAAAGTTAATTCCGTCCCGTCTAATCATCCCGTACAGTATATTATATATATATATATATATATATACGTACGTGTTACACGTGTATATTATAAAAGTTCGCCTCGCCGCACGGCATTATGTGAAAACTGGTATTGTAAATTGAAAATTGTAAATTGTAATTGTATAGCATTCTTCGAACGCTTCGAACACTTAGTGGCGTCGGTTAGTTAGCGCGGACACGTGATACACCTATGCGGACGTCGCGACGACGATGCCTCGTTCAAACCGCAGCGCAGATCCTGCTGCTGAAATTCAAAAAATTTCAACGCCAAAGAAAAACCAAGCGACGAAAATCGCGCGTTTCGTTCACCCGTCACTCCGAACTTCGACGAAGAAGTTTTTTTCTCATCCTCCGTTCGACTCCACAACGGAAATTTAGCGGCAAGTGGAGTCGTTTTATCGCGAAGAATTACGCCGAGGTGGTACGAGAAAACTTGCGACAAAGTTTTACGCAAAAGTACATATCATCTTTACGTACGTTCAACTGACAGCTCTTGCATTACCACATCCCTTTTCTTGGGTCCGTACGTTGGAGTTGAAAGGAAATTGCGACGATACCCGGCGCGACACGCTATACAACCGATGCGAGGCACTCGCGTCTTCGGTGAAAATTTACCATAGGTACGACGCGCGGCGGAACGTCCGACGATATAAGAACCCTAATGGTTCTCGTTACAGTTATATCGCCACGTTATTTCTTCGCCCTCTAGCATCGCGACGTAAGTTATGCAGCGGCGGTAATAACCGATTTTTGTGTTTTTTTTTTTTTTTTTTTGCGATTGTACTCAACTTTATTTCTCTCCGTTTCTCACCGAAAACGATCGACTTCGCGCGTTTCGAGGATCTCGTAAGTGAAAAAATCCGAAGAGTCGATGTAATTCACAAGTTTCCAATGTCGAAAGAATGGGAAATAAATAAAGTTTTTTGGGAAAAAGGAGGATAACCGAAAAATAGACGGAGCCGTGCAGGCAGCCCGATGTGCGGTATCGTATTTGTGTATACATATAATACGTACGGCGTGGTTAGTTAGCTGGGGTAGTTAACGGCGGCGTAATTGGGCTTTATTGTCTCAATAAATGTATATAAACGGTACAAGCGACGGAATGAAGAAGACTCGTGCATGGTGTTTCACAGCCTCGCCTCGCATGGGTGCCGTATGGGGTTCCCGGGACTCGAAATCAGGTCCGCTCTACAATGGGGAGTTTATGGAGCCATTAATACGAGGCTCGTATATATATTTTTTTTTTTTTTTCCCTCTGTCCTCGTCCGTATATCCTTCGCCGTTCGCGCTTCCCTCTATTTCTCCCTTTCTATCGTCTCGTTGTTTGTTATATGCCGTTGTTCCAATTATTATGATTTTTATTGTTATTATTACCGTTAGTCCTTCTCCTTGATGGCTTTGTCGGAACCGGAAGATCTCTAATGATTCTAGGACTTGCGGACTAATTAATCCTCGACCCTCCCAGCTCGCGTCTACTCGGCGACCGCGACTTATATATACGTATGTCCAAACTCGCATACCTGTGTAGGTCTACTAGGTATAGAAAAAAATATGGATATATACCTATGCCTTTCCCCATTCATCCCGACGTTCCTCTCTTCTTTTTTCCTATTTATTTTTACTTTTTTTCACCCTCTACGCTCTCTCAATTCACCTGCGATATGCAAATAACATATCCAGCTGACAATGCGAATGGAATAGCGAATTATTTTTTTTTTGCCTACCTTCGGGGTCCCGGAGATCAGACGGAGATTATTTTCAATTCGGCGTGTATGAAGAATTTTTCGAAAACGGGACGGATTTTTTTTCATTCCAGTTTCCATTTTTTTTTTTTTTTACATTTTTTTCCGTTGCACCGGAAACGGTTTACGGTCACGACGTAACTACCATCCAGCGATACGTTGACGCTGCACGAGTAGCAGCGCCATTATTTTTCAATCTGCAGTCCGACTCGCGCTGCGTTTTCTGCAGTTTTGCCCGATATACATACCTCTACCTATATCTTCGGATGCCCGGGGAATTGCGAACGCGCTTTATATTTCCTGATGTCGGCCGACACTCGACTCCTTCATTACGAAGCAGCAGTTATGCTTACACGTGATATTTTACAGTCTCGTAAGAAAATGCATTTTCCTAACGACCGTATCGACGCATCGTGCAGGTGCGCTGTGCGCCCTCGCAGTTTTATTTCTTTACGAGCCTCCTACGGTCGTCGAAAATAATTGACTGTGTTTGTGTGTAAAAATGAAAATTGTTTCGCCGATGATCGTCTCGGATCTGCGGGTGCGGGGATCGTTCGGGATAATAAAGTTAAAACCACCCTCGCCATGGATATATTAAATTTTCTTTATTGTACACCGGGTGAGAAAATAAATGAGACGTTACACGAGATGGTCCAAATATTGATTACAAATTTCTGAGTTTTTATCACGTTGAAAGTAGTTGGCTACATTTTGCCTCGCACTTCGACCCGCTTCTCCTTCGTTACAAGAGTAGCGCAGGTTCGTTACGTCGCGAAAAAATTATATTTCACTTATTTCAATTTTCTTCTACTCAATTTTTTTTTACATTCATCGTAACGCGTGTATACCACACTCAGCTTCTGCGGCGTCCGTAACTGCATCGTTTTGGAAATTTGGACGCGCGAAACGCGCCGGGACGAAAAAAGCGCATCCGGATGGTCGTGTTTGCTTTGCGAAACGTCGAGTTGATAATTAGATCGGTGTATTTAATTAGTCACGGGATCAAACGGTGTCCCTGACAAGCGTAATTACCTCGGACGCCCTTCGCCTCCGCGTGCCCTTAAACTCAGCTTCAAGTGATCCTTCAGCCGAGAGGGCTAATCGGGATAATTACGGACCTTCGGGGTGTTCATATTCAGAACACCGCCGACGTTTCAAACCACCGCTCATACAGGGTGGCGCTCGAAATATTCGTCTTGTGTATGTGTAAATTTTCCTCGTACAATGGATGAGAAAATCCAAAATCACTTCTTCTTTCGACTTTATCGCGCGTTTCGTCGACGATGGGAAAATCTCGTTATTTTTTTTTTTCTTTTGTCTCCCGAGCGTAAACGCGTAGACGAATTTCGTGTCGGGGGTAGTATACGTATGACGCGAGGTCGGATTCCGCGCTCGGTGTCTGCGTTGCGTAGGTATACGGTCGCGGACCGCGACCGCGGCGGAAACATTTGCATCGCGTGCCGCTCAAATATATTCTCGGAATATGCTAATTACCAGTTGTTTCTTATAGCTTCTTGTGCCACTGTTAGCCGCCGATTGCCAGTTTACTCGCTTTTGCCAGTTATTCAGCGTTTCGCATCGGCCTTTCATATGTAGGTACCCATACACCCGGCCGTCCACCGAACTGCATACTGTGCGCTCCTTTGTTCGAACGAACGTCCGAGTTGTTCGGGGTACGGGTCCCGTCTCGTCACGAATCCGCGAATTATGGAAGGATCGTTTCGTTCCGTACCGTTCCCCCTCTCCTCGATATCGCGTTACCGCGGGGTAGCGAAAAAATTTCATGGAATACAAAAACGCGATCCGACGCTACGTCGTGACCCCTCCAACCGATCCGGATCCGGGGAGCCGGGAGTCCGTCCACGTGTATATCCCATGTAGTAACCGTACGTACAATGAATATATGAACTCGTTTCGAATCTCGATTGAAATGGAGAGCGTTTAACCCGGTCAAGTTGAACCTTTGTCGGAGGTGGTTACGCATGTCCTCGTCGCCCGCTATAGATCAAAAATTAAATCAGCCGATGCGAAATCTGGGTGGTCTGGGATGAAGATGGAGAGTTATAAACGCCATTCGTTGTCAGCTTGTTAGTTAATCTTCTGACACCGATGGACCTGTATAATTTCTTCGTTATTCTATTGCAAATTTATGTAGCTGATCATCCGTACAATTTCCAACTGGAGTAGTAATCGGATGAGATCCCCATGGCTTCGATATGGCGAGTGTAATTTATCTGTAACAAAAAACCAAACACGTATTCAATTTTTCTTCTTTTCCAATCAATATTTCCATTACGACAGTCCTACGATATAAAAACAGTGGATCAAGAGATATTTATGCGGAATCCGAGCCGGTGAAAATATTCGCGATTTTTGGGGTTGCTCGAGAGAGATAAAAATTTTAGGAATCTCATACTTATATACCGAGTAGGCGAAGGCGGTATAAAGGAACGTCGTCGCGGAATCTGGAACTAAACGCCGTTGAGTCGAATAAGAGGGACGGACGTACGGACGGACGGATGCGACGCGACGCGGCGAACGGACGTTCGTTCACGGAGGAAACTGCAGAGTTCGCTGAAGAGGTCATGAGAGAGGGCAGGTGGGACACGCAACTCCGAAGAAACACACACGCACGCTATTTGTGTCATTCGGGTGATACCTACAACGTAGGTGCGGGGACTACGGCTACCCCACAACCCCGCATTTCTCCATATTATTACTCTCCGTCGCCGATCGCGGTCCTTCCGCGCACATAACGTCCGCTCCGCACCGGCACCGCTTTTTTCCCTCCGTGACGAGACTCCGAACTCTCCACACAGTCAGTCATTGCCACCTGGGTGACGCGATTCCGATCAGTCGACGATACATAATTCAACCTTGACGACTATTTCTTACGTCTCCTGTATACCATAAAAGTTCCAAGATTTCCTATATACTTTCTGTACGCCAGTCATATTGTATATGAGTACACTCGATTTTACTGTCGTGTGAATATTTTTATTCGTATGTTTATATCAATTCTTTTTAATTTTTTTTTTTTTTAAATTTTTTATCAAAGCACCTTGTAATATGCGCATGCATGCGGTGTATCAGAGATTTGCTGTTAGTTAAAATTATCATATACGCGCGGGGCTACACGATATCTAAGTTATATACGTGCAGCCTGTATACAATATACAGAGGTGTACGAGGCACATGTATATTTTGCATGTACATCGAAGGTGTGTATAGATTGCGGTGCGGGAATGAAATATCAAGATATAAATTGAACATGATGGCAAAATATCTGATAACTCCATCAGCGCGCGCGAACGACTGATGCAATTTTCAATGTGTTTATTACATCCTTCTTTTTACATTTCTTTTTCTCCATTTTTTATCTATATATATATCTATTTCTTTTTTTCAATTTACCTATACACTCCTTTTATTTTATAGTTTATTGTTTGTTTTCGCGTCTGAAAAGTATAGCTCGCAATCAGCCCCGCGTTTGCGTTTTCGTTGCGCTCATGTATATCCGCACGAAGAGGTGTATATACACGCGCCTCGTGATCCATCCGCAGTAGGGTACGTACACTGCGCAAACTTGAGGGCGACTTCCGTCATGCGGCAGCGCGGCTGAAACGATCCGGAAAACGCACGCGTCTACGTTTTTCTCTATCTATCAGAAGTTGAGGTAGGTAATTGTCTACACGTGATGCAGATTATTAACGAATATGTGTTTGTAATGTACGTATGGTGAATATGAACTCGCACTAACTATACATGTATCTATACTTTGTGTATTTCCATTTATATTTTTGGATTCCGCATTGATTTTGAATCATTTTTTTTTTTTTTGTTGGTTTTATGCCCCTTTGGGTCGGAGGACCTCCATAAATTAATTGAAACTGCCGAATTGAAAAAGTATAATTGAAACGATTGCGTTTCACGCAATTTTTTTTGATATCTTTGATTATTTTTTCGAGATGCACGGGTCTCATCGCTTTCAGGGATAACTTCCTGAGGTTATATGTATATTGAAGATAATATCCCTTGTATACTTGAGCAGGTATATATGTATATGTGATGCAACGAGCGAAAATTACGTATCAAAACATACGCTTATCCTGCACGATATACATATATACACGCGCACCTATCTAAGACTTGTATAAAGTAAAACACGGAGAGACGAAGGACTTCCAGCGTCTAGGTAATTGAATCTCTGATAACATAATAACGGAATTCGCGCGGCTACTTCAACGCGATAAAATGATATTATAACGCGTTCTAATTATATACTTGGGAGAATCAAGCTGCATTTTTTCCCCGTTTTACTCTGCATACAGACCATCAGTTATACGGCGCTCGAATTGAAAAGAAAAAAAATCTATGAGCGAACAAAATGCAAATAAATAAATAAACAAAAACGTGGAAGTGGATGAAAAATAATCGAGAGGAGCTGGCTCGTAAAATCTCTGGAAAAACGTGGTTTTAATGTCTAATGCATGTAATAATGAGTATAGTGAAAATGCAAAAACCCCTGCTGTTAGCGTATACGTACATGTATCGCACACGCGGTATACGTATACCGGGGGTTACGAGAGAAAAAAAGAGAAGCAACGGAAAAAATAAAAAAAAAAAAAAAAACGAAACGAAACGAAATAAAAAAAAAAAAAAAAGAATAATCCCTGTTCGAAGAGGTATGTATACCGCACGGTATAAGAGGTGGTTTGAATTATTAACTTTTGCAGTTGTTTTGTTTATCTTGGAGGCGGTAACCTCCGCGAGGCGGTCGACCAATGGCGAAGCCGGTAGAAATCATACGCGAGGATCACGCAGCCGTGTGGGCGAAACGGAGACGGGTGAGAGACGCGGAAAAAGAGAACGGTGGATTAAGAAAGAGAGAAATGAAGAAAAAGACGGAAACACGGGACTGACGGGGGAAGAGCGAAAAAGACGGAGAAAGAAAAGTCGAAGCACTTGGTCGAGGCTATGCTACAACGTTCGACGGGCCGTACCGACCAGGCAATATAAACGCTGCAGAGGTGGAGCTGACTCACTCACCTCACCCACTAGCCGCTGCACGATCGTATTATTCGAACCAAAATGATGAAGATAAAAAGAATCGAAAAAAAAAAGAGAAAAAAAAAACCAACAAAACCCCCCCCACCCCGAGTAGTTTTATCTTACCAACGTTTACAACGAGTCGACGAATAAGGGCTCTGGGGAGGCATGAGTCTCTCCCTCCTCGCATAGTGAGTTTTTCTTTCTCATATACTTTAATCTCTGCACAGTCCTCCAATTGTATGTACTTATACGTAGTACATGGGATGTGTGTGTACGGAAGGTGCATCAACAAGTTGGCTGATTTCTCAAATATATATATATACATACACCTGCACGTGTACAAGTTAGGTATATAGTTTCTCATCAATTACTTTTTTTTTTTCTTTTATCCACATACGCATGTATAATCGCGACGTGCGAGTGTAGGTTCGAATTACGTATATACCTATATAATACGTACGTGTACGCAACGGGGAGATTTTGATGCGGGTGAAAAGAAAATTTTATTTGCGGCTTGTTTTATATGTAAACCGAGTATAGTATGTATTTGACCTGAATCGAGGTGAATCTGCCCCATTCATGATTCTGACCACAATTACTCCATTCATAAAGCTATGTGTACCGATACGTACGAATATATATGCCGTAACATTATATCGACCCGAGCACTGTACATGTACACGTCGATACATGCAGTATACGATGCATTATGTACGTACATACGTCGAGTCACTCGTGAACCGTATTGAATGACAATTTTTTTTTTTTTCGCGTTACACACATTTCACATTTGATAACGATTTCAAAAATTTCTCGAGTGTCTACAGATTTTCTCGAAATTTTTCAACCGATGAGGAAAATTTTCCATGTACATTTTCCTCGTGAGTATTAGGTAGATTTAATTTTGCGCACGGAGTTTCTTTCCATCGAAGAGGAGAAAGATGAGCGTCCGCCATGTTGATTAATTCGGTGTACACCGGGCTGCATCACCGCAGCTATTGTCTCGACGTATAAATTTCTCCGCAGAAAGGAGAATCTAAAAGGCGCGATTCGACCCCACTAAACATAAATGGGGCGATCTCGATCTCGATTATTAATATATTATATATAGTTACACACATACACTTATACGGAGCGATCTAAAAACTTTTGAAAAACAATGTAGTTCTATATACCTAGCTGATATTGCGAAGAACAAAGGAGACGATGATCGCCGCAATGGGTATAGGTATATTACATACATATATCGTTGGTAGTACGTAGGTGTATACAGCAGGTATATATATATACATATAATATTTACAACGTAATGGGTTCAGCGTATAATAATATCAATTATCTTATACCGAAGGTTCAAACGGTGCGGTATAGACGATATATAAAATCTGAAATATAGTTATACCTATGTAGGATTTGGGTCGCCGCGTACATGAGGAAGATACGTACGCCCGCCGATCGAGCGATCATCGCGAATCTGATGATGTCGGGCAGAAAATTGGCGGAACCACCACGCGACCTATACCGGAATATACACGCGCGCCGCTGCAGAATATACGCATCGAACGCGTCGTGTCCCACCGGCCAGCTGCCTCCCAAATTTACTCGGGGGATAAAACGGGGGATGGAATCTGATACAACGAAAAATTAGTAACAAACAATTAGACCTGAGGTTTAACGTATCCGTCGAATTAACTCAACCCCTCCGCACGATCGTGGACCCTGACGCATGAAAGTTCGAGGCAAGAGTTGAACGAGCGCCCCAAGGAGGGGTGCAGATTTTTTTATTCGCTCTACAACGACGTTGATGGTCCCCAGAAAACAGAAAAATGCCCTTCGTTTGTGTTCCATACGTTCTTTGGATTAAGGGAGAGGAATTTTTTTTTGTTTTCAATTCCGCAGTTCTTCTTATGTGAACATCAAGGGTTTTGAAAATTCGGATCTTCCGGCGAACGGCAGCAATGAAACGCGGCTAATACTAGGGCTATGTAATACCAACAATAACGCACACCGCATACCTGTGTATTAGACGTTACGTACCGCGTTACAACTTCTGATTAAGGTACACCTACCCCTGATTTATTTTTCCCCACGCGCGACTAAATTCCTCCAGTTTATAAACCGTGAATAACAGTCGCTCTGATATATAAAGGTGATGTAATAACAGTGATCATTTTCTACCCGCGCATCTGATCTCGAGATGAAAAGAGACGAAAAAATATAATTAAAGATCCGAATAACACGACGAAGGACAAAAGTAATCGTTATGTACCAGCCCATATACCGATGCGCACCTAATTTTCTAGCTCTAATCACCTGTACGACCGCGTACACCCCATATTACTAGAGCAAAAAACGATAACGGTGATGCGGCTGATGTTATTTCGGTCATCTTGTGAAAGAATTAGGGATTCAAAAAAACGAGAAAAACAGAAAAAAATTGGATCGGAGAAACGTTTTCAAATTTTCGGTATTCGTTATATACTCGCGCCCGTTGATACAGTTACCTACCTATGTATTCGCTCTCCGTACATGTGTGCGACGTGTGTACATATACGACGCACGCACGTATACCCGATAGCTTATGAAGAATTATTGTTTTTTTCGTCCAGAGTCGCGCGATGCGCGATGCTCCGCACCGCCGTGTTCTGCTCTGAAGTTGTCCGCGTACGCTTTTCTACCCTAATATTAGTCTAAACAGGGATTAGAATGCCATTATAATATGCGAGAGCTATAAGTCGAGGCCCCCCGTCCGCGTCCCCTGCACATTATGAATACGAAAGTAGAGATACCTATTATGGTAATGGCGTTCCGATTTTATATACCATCGCGGCCGGAGCGCATCATGGGAGCTGCATTTATATCAGCCGCGTCTACGGCAGCAGCGACTACTTCGCTTCGTCGTGATGAGATGAGATACCCTCGGATATAGACACTACTTCGTCATTTTTTCTTATTAATTTTCTTCTTCCTTTACCTTTTCTTTTCTTTTTTTGTTTTGTTTTTTTTTTCAATCGCCTACCTCGGGCCATTTTTGGAAACAGTAGTCTGTCTCTCGCCCACGGCTAGCCGCGATATTTCGTATTCATTATGTGCATCGTATAAGCATATATTTTTACCTCCGTGTATATATATATATATATATATTCCCGCCGGAGTTGAAAAAGGATAAGCAAAAGGGCGTCGGGCAAATATTGAAAATTCAACTTTTTCGAAAATTCAACTCCCTGGATACCGAATGGCAAAAATTCTGATCCTTTTGCTCTCGACGTCAACGTTACATTTCGTACGAAATGATTCTAGCCCCTCTTAATTCTTATTTTTTTGTTTTACGGTGAGAAATTATGACTTCTCCGAGGATACGGGAACTCCACTTAATTTTCTCATCGCGTAGAGCCCTCCACCCGAGCTTTTTGGGGAAGAACCGAAGAAATCCGAAAGCTAGTAGTGCGGCTGCAGTTCGTTGTATCGTTGTTATTATTTCTCAAATGTACTCGGTCAAAAATGACGTTTTAATGGCTAACCAACCGACCAACATTAAGATCATCTCCGATGCAAATGTCGTTGCATTTATAAAATCATTAAGAATCTATATTATACGCCGCAACGACTGACTCGCAACGGAGGACGCAGAAAAGTTCGTATAAGCGAGGAGATGAATGTACGTGTGTACAATAACACGCGGAATGTTATTATTTCCGCGAAAAGATATCCGCGGCGAACGTTTTATACAGAGAGGGAGTGAGTCGGAGGAATTAAAAAAACGCAGTTAATAACGTGGGTGATAATTTATATATATAAATACGTGTGTGCAGTTGTCGTTTATTAAAAACGCATTATGCATTATATCCTCCAAACGAACTTTTGGGCCTTGACTCAACTTTTTCTCTCTCATATTTTTTGTTCGCCAATTATTCGCATGGGATTTCGGACGACGTATAGTATAGGTTGCATCTCGATTGTGCAGTTGCTGCAGATTTTCGGCTCGTACTTCTAGATTATGCACTTTTTATCGAGTAAATTCGTTCTTCGAACCGAAAGGAGGCGCAACGAAAAAAAAAATCAGATCAATGACTGAGATAATCCGAAAGATGAATCTATAAAAACGAAGATAAATTACGCAACGACGTATACACCCTGAAATTTTGCTCGCCGTGTAGATGCGGCGCAAAATTTACGTTCGCAGGGTAGGTACCCGTACACACACACGATAAATACGTGTGCGTGTTATAATATGGATTCCTGCCGATGCAGTGCCGGAGCGAAAATTATTGGAATTATAAGAAGGTACAGCGTCGTCGAAGCCTAAATTTTTAAGTTACGTTTAGCTGCGCTTCGCCTCATTCGTTTTTCACATTGGGTTGAACGTATACAACGTACATACGTGCGTGTGTTATACATACCTGCACGCTGTGCGATGTATAATAATTCTTCGCATCATTTTATTTCTTCCACGGTCAAGGAAAAAATATAATTTAACCGCGCGCGCGCAGCCGAAATCTATCGCTGATGCCGCGAGTACAGGTATATGATGTATATATATACGCGTGTACCATATGTATGGTACATACGTGTACCTTATATACACGAAGAAGGGAAAGACCTGCGAGCGGCGACATAATAACAATGATTAGACCAACGAACGGAGAATTTTGCTCGATCGGTTGAGTTGAAAAATAAAAGTAAAAAAAAAAAATAATATTACGAGGAATAAAGTTGTTCTTCCTTTTTTTTTCGCTCTTTCTTTTTTTCAAAAATAATACGAAACTCCACCGCAAATCGAAACCATGATCGCAAAATGGCGGATCGTATATTCGCGTATACGCCATGCGAGGGGATGTATAGCTATGTGAATAGGCATATACTATATACATTAAGTGTTATCATGCCTGTAACACGGCGTCGCTTTATGCAGTTTATTTACCCGAATGAACCGTACGGTGATTGAATTTTTAATTATCTGCCGATACCGGGCGAACGCGTCGACGGGAAAATTTCTACGGCGGAAAAATTGATCATATTTGGCGGGTATTTGAATAGGAACGGCGCTCGTCGAAATTAATTTATGTATGAAAAATAATGTATTCTATGCACGAGTTTGAAAAATCAACTGTTTTCCTCTGAAAGGAAGTCACGGTTCTCCCTTACATACTTGTCGGAGAATGAAGAGCCGCCATTTACGGCTACTCAGAGACTCTGCTGCGGAGAGCTTTAAAAGCACTCTAGCGCTCGCTCGCTGCTCACCAACATCGATGAAAACCGTCCTTGTCCTTGCACACGGGGTACGTGCCTAACGCCTTGCACCGGGGTGTCACATTTTCCTGCCAAAAATCAGCTGACATAAATATTTCAACCGACGAAACCGAGATCTGGACGAAAATGGCCGATCATGTGTCCGAAAAAAGTCTCGACACGATTTTTGGTTCCTTTCTTTTTTGGTCCACGCAAAATTTTAGAAACGAGCTTTTTCATTTTCACGAAATGCTCTGTGCGCGTACGGGAGTCGTTATTAATTTTTTAGACCGCGAGATTTTCGATAAATCAGCGTTGGAAGAAAATAATGGATGCCTCGATTTTGATCAGGGACATTTCTTCTCGTATCGCACTCGTATAAAGGAGATTTGCATCGGGGAAAAAGTTACTATGAGGATAAAAAATTGTGACATATTTGAAATATGACGATGAAGGGTTTCGGTATAGCGACGTTATATACTTGGCTGATTGTGAGAGTCGCGATACCCGAAGAATTTGTTATTCTTTGATTTCTCGAAGGATACAGAAAATGGCGATGCGAGTTGACTTCTATGGCGAAATATAGATCGCTGGAGTCGAGTTGTCGGATAAAGAGTGAGACAGCGTGGTCTGTGGATAGTCAGAGCTGCCGGGTTGGTGGTTGGCATGGCAACAACGATCCCTCAGTAGCTTTCAGCGAGCAGGTCCTCCTATATACACCCTTCAGTCGGTCGTTCGTTCGTTCGTTCGTTAAATTCGTTCGCTCGCTCATTCGTTCGACTAACCCCTCTTATATATATATATAAATAATATATATATATATATATATATATATATATAAAACGTAATGATATTCCAATCTATTCAAATTCTACGACCCACGCAAATACACGAGCCAATATCCTTCGGGGCTTACTTTACTCCACCCTCATTGGCAGCTCCTTTTCCACGATAGATACCCCGCACGTGCACGACGCGCGCCATTTTTATCGAGTTTCTTGAGAGAGAAAAACATAAAAAGAGGAAATTCTTGCGCGCTTCGAGTTTCACGCGCTTTAAAAACGATTTTCCGTAGTACATCACGCGATAAAATTGATCAACTGTGCAAATAACCGAGAGGAGGAGTCGTAGAGCGTTCCAAATTCCGTGGGACTCAGCGGCGAGTTTTTGAAATTTCGGTCTCCGATTCTCTTTGTTTTTTTTCATTGATTTTCATTCGCGTTACGCGTATACATGCTGTTATACACGTATACATATAGATGGGAGCGACAGTGCGCCCCTATAACCCCTTTCTTGAAGGGACCAAAAACTGCAGGCAGGCAGGAAGGTTCCGAAGAGCCCTCGGCTGGTTGTAGTCGAGAGTACTCGTGAACAAATGCGTTGGAAACAACTGTCGTATATAGAACGCGAGTCGAGTCTCCATACCTCGCGCTACCTATGTAACGTGTAATATGTACATGGCCATATCATACCCACGCGGCGAAATATAAGGGAAAAACTACCGCGGACAAAAGTAGCGCGAAGCAAAGCGAAACGCTCCGTACCGTACCGCGGATCAGGACATCGCGGGACTCTTGTAACGCAGCCCTACTTAATTTCCTCCATTTGTTACGATCGCAATTTTGGAAACGCCGAACTGTATCTATATTGAATTTTTTTGGCAAAAAATGATTTTCGAAACCACGACGTGCATCGCACGAGTCTTTTGTCGTGTGCATCAGGTAAGCGAGTTCGTATACAGGTATCGGGGCGTAATGTAAAACGAAGGTGCGTCTCGGCTGTGTCATCGCGCACACGTCACTTGTGTATACATATGGTTATACATGGTGCGCGGTATGTATACGGTGCATATGTACCCGTAAGGCAAAACGAAGAATCCACGCGCTCTCGCCCGCACCGCCAATCACCGACCGCCTACTAATGAGCCAAACCTTGAAAAACCAATGGCGTCTTCGTCTCCACGCATACCGTATCTACGCATCATGCGTATGCATCGATGTGCCCGTTGCGAATATATCGAAAAAATAATTCACGAAAAAGTCGAAAATACGCAGGGAAAATGAAATTAGAGGGCCCCACTCGTCGGTGTAATCGGATGGAAATGGGCAAACTCTGAATTCGGGTAAACCGAAATTCTAAATGGGGTAAAAATTGAAGATCCTCGGGGATACATTCGTGCGGAGGATATATCGCGTATTTTTCCCCGGAAGGTGAAAAGCGTTGGTCTCTTCCTCCGTACGAGTATAGGTACGTACGTACGTACGCGGCGCATAAGGTACTACCTGCCTAATGTGCCCACTACGTGTTATTCCCGTTGATCGCGATCGCGTTGCCGGTACTACAGATACGGTGTACAGCCGTTTTCTTGCAGCGAACGATGAGAAACACAGTAATGGCGGTGAAACCTAGCCGCGGCATGCTCGCCAAGGGAACCCCCGATAAGGAGGGAGTGTCTACCGCCATAATCACAGCCTCCAACGCCTCTGCTCTATACCTTCGCGTACACACACGCACGCACACACACCGTAACGCACACCTACGTAAATCCCTACTTAACTGCACAGGTATGCGCACGCGGCACACATACGTTACTCCGTGTCCTGCACGGCTATGTACCATGTATATGTATTTATATATATGTACATATGCTATGTAAACTTTATGTACAACGGTTCGCGGTGCCTGGTGCCTCGTGCCCGGTGGGTCGCGCTTGGTACCCACCTCTTACATACATATATACTTACCACTATCTCTAGCCACGTATCTAGCTCGCGTATACCTCCCCACATAGGTATACATATATGAGTATATATATATATATGTGCCTAGGTATGTACACGCATCGTATGTGCACACCTATGTATTTCGCTGGCTATTGACTCGCGAATCACCGCAATATATGTATTGGAAAGAAATTCGTGTGCGAATAATTTTTTGTTTCGTTTGTGCAAAACTTCTCCGACGATTCGTCTGTTTTTGACGACGATTTTCGCGATCGAATTCGAAGTTATAGCGCGAAATATTCTACGGAAAAAGTAGCCCTTTAAATGCTATATCAGCGACAGCTGTGCAGTGCGGGATAAGCGTATATATTATATAACATGGAGTCGGATTGTAGCGGAGTTGTGCTGCTCAAAAAGCACCTTGACACAGTGGGAAACTGGAGCACGGAGAAGATATGCATCGTGCATAATAGATGGAAATAGTTTTTTTCTTCAATTTCGCGATAGTTTCCTTCCGGCATGCCCGAGGATCGGCTTGAATCGACCTTACGTATTCGGTGTTAACATACGATATTCTCGAGTGGCATGTAATTCATTGAGGCCATTCGCGTCCGCATACATTAAACAACACGACGTAATTTGTTCATTTTTGCGTTTTTGTTGGGAGTAAGCAGAAGTGTGCGGAATTTTTCTTTTCATTTCCGTAGGGCAGCGGAGTTTCCGGTGTCTCGATAAAACTTTCGCCGCTACGTATCCATCGGTACGGCGAACGACGAAGCGACACGAATCTTCGGTCTGTACGGAAGCGCGTGTATAACAGAGTGGGTGCCCGTAAACTAATTAGAACAAATGCTAATCAAGCAGACCGTAGAACTAGAGTTTGTACACGGTTATAGCTACCGCGTGCAAAGGCGTCAGTCTGTGAAAGGAAGGTAATTTGACGTCGACGCGTTGAATCAACAACGCCCTCGTCGACGACTAGACACCAGTCTTACCTAATACCCCGACACACTGGATTATCACAAGACCGTCGAACAAACGGTTAATAATTAACCGCGTATAACCGAGTATACGAAATGTATTCAAGACGAAATAATAATATAATAATATGTACCGCAAATTATTGTCGACGTTACGTATAATCGAGCGAGGAGAAAATTGTCACACTTTTACACGAGTATCCATAGCGACGGAGTCGGAAAAAAAGGTGAAAATAAAGAGAGGAAGGACTTTGATTTTTTTTTCAAGCAAAATCCAATTGTCCACCAAGACGTATACGTGAAAATCGAAAGGTGGACGATCTACTGGCGGGGGTATATTTTATAAGATGAAAAAAATGACGAGCGATTCGATGGGGAATGTCGAGGGGCGAGTACAGAGGGAACATCGGCAGACGTGTATCCCGTACAACAAAGTTAGTCGGCAAATCGATATGGCCGCCACTCCGCACGCTTCTGCCTCCACCGGGCACATAGAATATGGTTTGTATATACGGTAGGATGTACATATGTGTCCCTCCCACGCTGCGAACTGCTCGCGCACTCACGATTCACGATTAACCTTATCACACCGCGTACCTTTCCCCCGCGTTTCCGCCATATCCTTCCGCAAACGCGACTTTCTACAATCTCCGGGACAAACCGTCCGCCGATCTTTTTTTTTTCATCCCTCCAGCGAAATTTGCAGTTCGCGCTTCACACCGCACCGTATACGTCGAAAAATGGCGGTCGTTCGTCCGACGTGCTACGGACGACGAATCGAATATATCATCCCTCCGGCTGACGGAGGAAACGGCAAAAATTCACTATTCGATACGAGCGTCACCGAACCGGCGAACCGGCGCCAAAACTAGCGATCCGATGAGCGACGCTCGCCGAGCACCCGCACCCATCGAAATCCGAGGACTCTATAAGGTGGTTTCCATCCCCAATAACTGGCTAGCTCCGGCGGACCAGTCGGTGCAATCATTCCGGTAATGATTGTCATTACGGAAGAGAGCGGGTGCAGCGGGGGAGGAGGGCGCCTCGGCGAGGGCGCGTCGTCCACAACGCTGCCCACGAATAAGAGACCGGGGATTGGTCTCCGTTACTATTGCTTCTCGGAGCTGCTGCAGTCCGCTCTTGCATCGCATCCGCTCAAACGACGACGACTGCGACGACGACGACGAGGAGGAGACCTTATGCACCACCGTCTGCCTCGTAGCCTCGAGGTGCCCTTCGCGTACCCGATGCCTTTTATATTCCACGCGATCGTGTAACCGTTACTGCACACGAGTCGTGGAAATATATATAATACGTGCAGTGTATCCCGGGTAAAAACGACCCTCGTCGCAATTTTCATTCCCTTTGCGCGTGCACACCTTCCTTTCTCGTTCTGGACGAAGGACGTGTTTCCGGTACGCGTGGAACGTGGAAATTTAGTTTTCGTATCGTGGAAGGTGGAAATTTTGATGATCCGAATGACGGGCGCGATCGATGAAAGATGAATTTTCGAATACGATGCGATTTCTAGCGATGCAGTTGTTTCGAAATCTCTGCGACTATATGAGTTGGAAATAGATGTACTTACGGCGTCGAACAATGTCCTTTAATTTTCCATGGCGCTGTGGTGTCTTTTTGGCGTTTCGTATATACATATAATAGAATCTCTCAGCGTGGTTCATTGTGTTCGTCCATGTGATTCGTTAGGGCTGTTTGCCCTGGTCACGAATGGAGTGAGTACGTCGAACTGGCCCGTACGATGCTCGAGTAACTACCCTGAATAGGAGATTAGAGTACGGGGGACATGGCGCCGTGCGTATGACGCGCCGCTGAAAAAATTTTACACTGCAGTAAACCGGATGCCAAAGAAGACTACGGGGATCCTTCGGGGTCCTGTGGGAAAATTTTTACCGTCCTCATCGGACAACGGACAATCTCGTCGTCGATGTGTCACTGCAAATATTACGAAGACGGGTATTTTTTGAGTTTTTCGTTGTCTCACTTCTGGAATTTGAGAAAAAATTTTTGGGATCTATCGGTGTGAGGAAATTAAGAATCCCATCTGATCGCGCATGTGCTTTTTCCCCTCGCGATCGTAAAGAGAATTCTTTATTGAATGTCGTTACGAACGAACGATTCGACCGTTCACACGTAACGGTTGTAGTCTATCCAAGACGGAAAGAAGTTCACGCTTTATTGGTAAAGCTGTAAAAACATTTCGTAATAATACGCTTCTGATTTCCAGACGCTGAGAATTGAAAATAAAAAAGTATTCCATAAATTTACGACAACTTTGACGAGCACACAATTTCGCAAAGAAATGCGGAAGACGCTTCCTTGAAATTTGGAAATAAGAAACGCTCGTTTTTGGGAAAAAAATTGACCAACGACATGCCGCAAGATTCGCTCAACTCTCGTCTATTTCGTATTCGGTATCCGGGAGCCGTTACGCGAGAGATTTCGCTTATTTTATACAAAAGCCACTCGTGCGTCGTCCCTCGGAGCTTCGAGCACCCCCCGCAGCGAGAGGAGCGGCTCGTCCGTAGCGACGTAATAAAGCTACTCGGTTCGCCCCCTCGCAACGTGTCGCGAAGTCGGCGCCGCGAACGGGAACGGGCGTCGCGTCGTGTGCACGCCCGGCGTTTCGCAGTGGAGGGACCGTAGGTAGGTAGCGACGGGGCAAATCGGGCGTCGCGCCGACCGTAAACTACCGCGCCCGGGGTCGCCCTCGAATCGTCCGCGGGTGTGAGACGGGCGAGAGGCTCTCCCGGGCGGAAATAACGCGATAATAGAGGCCATGAATGCCGCGAAAGCGACGTTCTTCCTCGACGGTGACCCCACCTTTGATCTCCGGATGCGTCACGTACCCCGAATCTCGCACCGTCGAAGAGATTCGCTCGATACACGTATCTATAGACGCGCTTGCCAAATACCCAAATGACACGGTGCGCGGCCGGTAGCGCTCCGTTTCGTTCCTGAAAATGTAGATTCCGCGGCAGGGCGGGACGAACGATTTCGCGATTTTTGGAATCCCTTGGGATAAAAGTAGTCGCGGGCGATTCGATCCGCGAACGCGTAAGAAGGGAGTAAGGAAAATTTTCGATGAGTGGATTTTCCGCTCGATTATATTAGCGGCGTATTATGATGAAGCCATTACGGACGCATTACCGCAACTTCTCCTCTGACGCGACACTCCGGTTAGGGGACTCCCGTGTACTTAACCGACTCATCGCCCGCAGATTCCTATCGCTTAAGCCTCGTGGAAACGTCGACTACACGAAACGCCAATTTTAATGCGAACCTGACGAAGTGGGAGAAGACGAAGAGTGCCGCGTGCTATACGTACATACATACGTATATAGATTACGAACGCATTCGCCCGCTGATGCAGACTCCCGCGACTATAGGTATACGTTGAACGGCGAACGACGACGGCGACGACGACGACGTACAACGTCAACGACTACGACTTCGTCGCCCGCGCTACATTAAGCACTTCACGGCAATTTGCGAAACATTTGCGACGCCTCGAGAGAGTCGTGCAGATACAACGTTGATGGAAACCAGTGTATAAGGTATAGATAAGTATGTATTTACAGTCCATGTACATCGTCTATATTTTATATATACGTGTTTTACACATAAGGGGCTAAAGGGAAGATGAGCTTGCGGAAACCGATGGTGTACGGACGACGATGCTGTGACGGGAGGAAAGAATTCTCTCCGCGAGCGGATGTGACCGACTGACAGAAACTCTTTCGGCCGAGGAGAGAATTTTTTTGCGTTTCAATTTTCATTATTTATTTAATTCCTATTCTTCTGCACAGCTCTCGAGCGGCGTTCGGAATGTGGTTCAGGTTTTCGAAAGATGCCAGCATAGCATGCGCGCACCGTGTTTCATTTCGTTCGTCGTTTAAATTTTTCATCCGTGAGTTTGTCTTCGATTTCACATCATTATATTTCGCACGCATGTCAAGAGTTTTTTTTTTGTCGATCTACGAATTTTTCCCATCCAGATATCTCAATTTTTCTGCTCCAAAAAGTGAAAGAATGGCGATAACTCGATCAATTTTATAGATGGATCAATTTAACTTGTGAATTCGGATTCTTGAGATCAGAATACATGAGAATAGCATAAAAAACTCGATGAAAAAAAGTTGATTTTTGGGCCAAAAATGAAGTATTCTTAAAATTGATCGTAGGACACTATTCTGGAGTATTTTGACCTCAGGAATCCGAATCTGAAAGAAAAATTGATCTATCTCTAAAATTGACCGAGTTATCTCCAATTTTCAGCTTTTTGGGGTCAAAAATATAAAATTCATTTTTTAGTCTATTTTAATGTGATTTGAGCTCAGAAATTCGAATCCGGAAGAAAAATTGATCTATCTTAAAAAATGACCGAGTTATCCCCATTTTTTCGCATTTTTTACCATAAAAATGGAGATATCTCGTAGGGAAAAAATCGTAGCTCAATTTAGACAACGGATTCGTGTTCCTGAGGTCAAAATACATAAGAAAAGTGCCATACGATCAATTTTTAAAAATAAAAATTTTTGGCCAAAATTTGAGATTTTTCCAAGGGGTACCCCTTACGATTTTGTCAAATTTTGGCCAAAAATTTTTATTTTTAAAAATCTATCGTATGGCACTTTTCTTATGTATTTTGACCTCCGGAACACGAATCCGTTGTCCAAAATGAGCTACGATTTTTTCCCTTCAAGATATCCTCAAATTTATGACAAAAAATGCGAAAAAATGGGGATAACTCGGTCATTCTTTAAGATAGATCAATTTAACTTGTGAATTTCGATTCCTGAGACCAAAATACTTAAAAATAGCATATAAAATAAAAAAAAAAATTTTTGACCCAAAATCGAAAAATTTCAAGGGGTACCCCTTTGGATTTTTTCGATTTTTGGGCTAAAAATGAAAAAAAAAATTTTTTAATTGATTGTAAGACACGTTCCTAACGTATTTTGACCTCAGAAACACGAATCCGTCAATAAAATCGGGCTACGAATTTTTCCCATCGAGATATCTTAATTTTGCTGCTCTGAAAAGTGAAAAATTAGCGATAACTTGATCAATTTTATAGATAAATCAAGTTAGCTTCCAAATTCGGATCCCTGAGATTAAAATATAGAAGGATAATATAGAAAACCTCAAACAATAATGTCGAATTTCGGTCCCAATTTTGACCAAAAATCTGAAGCTATAAGCTTGGCCTTTTTTTGGCTCTATAATTTTCGATCCAATTGAAAAATCATAAATCGCAGCATTTTGCTGACATGGACATTTGGAAAATCAAATATTGACCCCTCAGCCAATTAACAAACGAATAAAATGTCATCACCGTTCAGTGGCACGATTCACTGGTCATTTCGCCAAGTCGAATCGGCCCACAAGCAAAATACAACGGGTACACGCTGATTTCGGTGCCCGAATTTAGAAACACGACGCTCATCTAGTTTCATCTCATATTCCGAGTTTTAATTGGTCATCAACTTTCCAGTATAGGATAACCATGTTATTTATTACACACACTTCCCATTCCCGGCAGGTAATGTAAGAAAAGAAGACAAAAAAAAAAAAAAAAAAAAAAAAAAACAGGAACGAGATTCCCAAAGTCCTCAACTTCAAATTTGTACGTTAGGACGTACGCCTACATCTGCACAGCAGCCAGGCATTATTAGGCTCGTGCTCTTAACTTATGTTTTGACAATTGACTCCGAGCAATTTGTAGTCGAAGATCGTAATCGCATAAAGGGTGTCGCTGGGTGCGACGTAGATTTGGGATCGAGATAGCCGCCCGGAGTCCCTGGACCTCTATTATTCCCGAACTCCGTCAGCTGCCTCTGGTTTCCACCGGTGTAGGGCATTCGTTCGTTAAACGAATCAGCGAAAGCTTCCGCACTCATAATTCCTCTCCGCTACCGAGGGATATTCCTTTGTTTTCCCTTTTACAGACATATACTTCGTTCCACAACTCCGTACGACGAATCGCGATAAGACCCTTTTTTTGTTCCTCCACCATTGCGGGTTGTTTCGCCACGTATTTATACATGGTAAGAATTGACTCTCGTTCCCCCTGGAAGTCGAACGTCATCTTTTTCACCCTACAAAGTCCTACGGGGTGTTCCGTAGAGAAGGAACGACCGCGCTCCGTGTATAAAAACAAAAAAAAAAAAAGAAAAAGGATATCCTCGGTAGCATCGCCATCGGCGAGTTTTTCTTTTTTTTTTTTTTCCCCGGTGCTGCGGGGGCGGAACTCCCTCTTCCCTTTCGACCCGTCGTCGTCCTGGCAACGGAAGCGCTGAATCGCTGCGCCGACCGAAACCGACCTACTGACTTTATATCGCGCCGACCACGTAAACGGGAATTTTTACACTCGCAGGGCCAACTTGACCTTGGAACAGCGAACGAAATGCATATTAATATCGCAGACGGCGAACGACTGGAGAGGATTCTTGACACGAATCACGAAAGCGTCCGACTCACGGGTATCCCGGAATACCTAACTAAGGAGAGCGTAAAATCCGTGCGGTGTATTTTTTACGATTATAATTGGCCAATTATGATACTCGTGCTAACCGTGGCGCGAACAGATGAAAAGTATGCGATATCCTAAGAGAGATGCCAGATTAACGAAATTACTACGATAAATTCAACGTTTATCATAATTGCAGTGGTTCGTCTGCGATGTGTTGATTTAATTCTCATAGTCGGTATATATCAACCGGTGTATATACCTACGACAGTTGTTCACCTGAAGAAGGAAACGCCGAACCGCGTGTTACACTTGAAACGTACGTGAACCTAGCCGACTAAACATTAACGTTGGTACACTATACCGTGCACATAAAATATACATCACGTAATACCCGCGTCGTAACGTAGCTACGTGAACGACCAATGCGCGAGCGATGCGAGCGTCTATTCGAACGTAGATTAAAGAAGGAAATCTTTATTACTAATCGGAATATTTTCTTTCGTTTGTCCCTCTTTATCCTACCCACGTCCTCTTTCGCGGTGGTGAGAGAGGATGGGCTTGGCCTAGACGTACGAGTGACAGCTCCTATGTCAAATGTTCCACGCTTCCGTGACTCCTTCCTTATATTCGACGTCCGCGTCGCGCGTTATTCCAACGTCTCGCGTATCAGTCCTAGGAACATTTTCACACGGGCCAAGCCCACCCTCGCCATAAATTATGACTTCAACTTCGGCTTCAAAGTCCACCCGTCGCAATACGGGAGTTCAGCAAGCGTGACCGCTGTCCTCATCTACTACGGTATATTTACGTCCGTTGAATCAAACCGTTTCCTGCGCGGTTCCAAATTCGAAGATTCGTCGTGAAACGCGCTCGTGATTTATCGGCGTCGTTGATTATTCCACCGTGGAGTCTATTGTACAGTAGGTTCATACGACGTCGGATACAGATATTAATTTCTTAGAGCTCGTTGTCGCAGATCCACGCGATGGCCGCTCGGTATATTTTGTCGCGGAATAAGTTGCGTCGATTCCTCAGCTGAACGGGTAGAAGTTATTCCGGAATCCCGGTGGATTCGATCGACGGTATAGGAGGAATGTCGACTCGCGACATAACTTCCCGAACAATTTCTGCGGACGCTCTCTCTCTCTCTCTCTCTCTCCCCTCGTTCTCGTCATATAAAATATAATCGTACACCGCGCGCCCGACCGCTATTTACCACGATCTAATTGTCGTTTTTGCAACGAACAACGTAATTAGACACGGTGCGGGATAAATGTGACCGGGACCACCTGATCCGGCATCTTTTAACGCGCCATTTTACGATCTCGCAAATATTCGGCACGAGTCACCGTCCGATCGCCGCGGTTTCCGTTCGGTTTTTTTCCACCATCTCACTTCGTACCGAGGATTTCGCGCCGCTATTCCTGCGTCTCGGAATCCCGGAGGATCGAATGTTTTTTTTTTTTTTTTTCCCCATACGTACAAACGTCCACCGTTCGTTTCTTCATCCTCCTAGCGAAATTATCGAAAACCGATGCCGGAATCTTTCCGTCCGGGTGATGGCGGTATTTGTATTCCGGGTGTTCTTCGGGAATGGCGCTAATACGACGTACCCTGCGTATCACCCGAGGTGGTCCCCGATGATGGATACCGTCCACCTTGCATCCTATAGGGTCGGGGCACGGAGGGTACAGTCAGGTAGTCCCCTGATGCAGTTGGTAGCCGGTGCGTCTCCGCGGGGGGTTTTCCTCGCTCCCGGAGCAATTCGTGACTAATGTGTACGTATCCCTAAATTATATCCCAATAGGTATACGAAAATACATACATTCATCTGGTGCGTTGCCACAATAGTAGAAAAAAACAAAAAAAAAAAAAGAAAAAAGTGTCTATATAATTGTGAAAAAACGTCATGTCCTTTTCCGCAGCCTATGTAGAGGCGGTAATAGCCTCGCTGGTTGTGTATCGTTTTGTTTATTTATTGTAAAGTTTTTTTCACCGCATTTAAATTGTTCGGATTTTATTTCAGCGTGATTTTGAATACACGAGAAACGTGAAAAGAAAGAAAAAAAGAAAAAAGGAGATTCGTGCGTACCGCGCGCGGACGAATAAAATCGTTTCACATAAAAATGATCGTGCCCGGTTGTACATTATTCGTTGCATGCGAACGCGGGATGAAAATTAGTTGGGCTTTGATGTAGAGGCGAAAAAATGTAAATATAACCGGTACAATATAAGCGAAGGTTGCCGTTTTTACAGACATTAGTATAGCGGAATTGCGTAACACACTCCACTGTGCTCCGCGAGTTACGTTACAATTTTAGGCCCGTCGTATATACGTACATCGTATACATATATACCTGCACAAGTCTCTATATACGTATTATACCCGTGCGCACGGATGTGTCCTACCTCCGCTCGATAGGGGCCCGACTGGCCCGGCAGCGTGAATGAATGCCTCGGAAACGAGCGGAGCGTGAGACGTAAAAAAAAGAGAAAAATAATAATAAAATAAAATGAAGCCAAAAAATTTGGACACAAAAAAATGAAAAGGTAATAGAGAAAAAAACTTTGGGACCTAATGACAAACATCCTTTTGTTTTGTAGTCGTAGACCAAGATGACACGCAAATGTACACTTAACTTGTATACGCGCCAGGTTGTAGGATCGTAATAACCCACACCGGCTAACCAGAGTCTCGTCCTAATATCTTCACTCGAAAACAAATCATCCAATTGTCACCTTCTGAGAAAAATAGATTTAACCATTTTTTAACGTACAGGTAGAGGTAAACCTCTCAGCACGAATTATATTTGGGGATAAAGAAATAAATCCAGAGGAATCGATGTTTTTTCTTTTTCAATTTTTCTTACCGATTTTGTGCACAAGAAAATCATTGCCTCGGGAGCTTCGTCGACGATTATTTTGTGGATATAAGGAGGAAACGTTGAATTTGTTACCTGGATTTGTTAGTCTCCGATTTTCCGTATAATACGCAGTGCGGAGACAGGGAAATTCGACGCCCTTCATATATACACGTAGATCGCTCGGTGTACTTTTACTTATCCCGAGTATTTCAACTGCGCGGCGGTACAACAGGAGCAGCGCGTTGTAAATTGGCGCGCCAATTTATCACGGCGGGAATGAATGAGCCGGAGTTTCGGTGGAAAAGGTATAAAATATCGGGGACCCGTGGAACGTGCGTTATAAGTAGATCTACCGCATTTGATCATTTGCATTTAAATGGATTCGAACGAACAAATGAGACTGATAATGTGTATCGAACAATCGATGCAAACGAGAATAATCGATTACACTACATCCTGCGGTGATCGGGGGAAACACCGAATGGCTAGCCGGTGGAATTTTATTTCCCTCATGTCGACTCAGAGGTTGAGGTATATTCATTCGCTACGCGACGTGCGATCGAGCGCTGCGTCGTTCTGAATTTTTCTTTCCGATTTTTGTTTCTTCTTTTTCAAACTGGAAATAATTTTTGCAGAGATATACCATAACTTTCGTATGCCCTCGAATTTTTTCGCGCATACCCAATAACAACATCGTGGCGAAACTTTCTTTCGGCACCCCGCAACGGTGAATAGTATTTTTATTTTATCTTTTTTTTTTCTTCCCTCCGCCCCGTGAAAAATCGAAGGCAAAAAATCGGGCTCTTCGTGTCAGGTATATATGTATTGTATGTACGTACATACGACACTCCGTATGTACGTACAAGAGCTGGGCGTCGTAATCCTCGACAAAGTCCTCGGGAGATCCTTCCGGAGAGGGAAGTATACAGGGACAGAGGAGACAAAAGAACGCGACTGAAACCGGCTGAAACAAAAGGGAGCTTGACACCCGAAGAGCGAGCCAAAACGAAACGGTGTGTCACGCTTTTATACGATTTGACTATTTGAAAAGCATATCTTCGAAAATTCGAAAGTCGTTTGCATACTGCAGTTTGGGTGAAAATGTTCTTTGGACACTTATTTTTTTACCGCTTGAATAAAAATTAGGGGAAAAAGCGATATCGTGCGGTACGAAAGAAGAGTAGTTTAATGTGGTTCAGGCAACGCGACGAGGAATAGAGGAACGAGGGTATACGGATTTCTGTTGATAAGTACGAGCTGACCGCGAGTTTCTGAAAAAGAAAAGAGAAAATGGAACCAGTTCGCGTCGGCACGATTGATTGCATCGCAAGAAGAGTCAGTCAGTTCGAGGTCTGACTGACCGGCGCACCCCAAATTCCCCCCCTCCCTCCCCGTTGTTGCCGTTTCACGGAACCGACCTTACAGTCGAATGCCGAATAACGTATATATCGAGGACGGTCGTCGAACGCACAGAAATGTGCTACAGGTGCCACGCCAGCTGATAGTTATATACCCAGCTCCTCTTTCGTCTAGATTATAGCTGTCGATTGATCCGTGA
This sequence comes from Athalia rosae, assembly GCF_917208135.1. NCBI lineage: Eukaryota > Metazoa > Arthropoda > Insecta > Hymenoptera > Athaliidae > Athalia > Athalia rosae. The sequence goes on along the minus strand of NC_064026.1, from coordinate 28,860,626 downwards.
GAAATAAATCCAACCGTCATCCGAATTCGAATCGGCCGTATCGCCCCATCTGCAACCCACCGCTGCGGTGTTATAAGGAATGAAAAAATGCCCCAGTCGGTCCCTGAATACCGTCGGAAATTCACATCAAGGCTCCCGAGAGTTTGGAATTCTCTATTTTTTCTCGCAAAATCTCAGAACTTGCTTTCCGCTCGATTTTTATTTCACGCGAGCACGAATTCACGTCTAAGGAGATGCAAATTTTTTCGGATGACGTGAAATTTCCTCAATTCGCTTACGGAGGGGGTATAACACGCACAGGGCAATGTCGAGGAACACGTGAGGAAAAAAGGGGGGTGATTGAGGCAGGTATAGTAAGAGGGGCCAGGGGGGGGGGGGGAAATAGTGAAAGAAACGGAGCACGCGGCGGTGGACGCGAGCAAGAGTTGACCGGTCGGTAGTAGTCGGTTTTGTCCCTTTGATGTGGCCGCCCCGGGATCCCACACTGCAACAGTAAAAGCAGAAGCATCGTCGTCCAACCAACCGCCCGTAGGACCTGAATCCCGCTCTCTCTCTCTCTCTCTTTCTCCCTCTCTCCCTCTCTCTCTCCTTCTCCCGTCCCTGTTCTGGATCCTCTTTATTTTTCCCCCGCAGATACGATACCGCAGCGTTCTCCGCGTGCACCCCGAATACCTCGGGGACTCTATATAGTACCTTCTCCGCGATCCGCGGCAGGAGCAGCGGCGGACATCGTCGTCTACTTCGTTACATCGCAAAGGTTTATTCCGCGATTATCTTCCGTTTCTACCGCTGCTGCTGCTGCTGCTGCTGATGCCGGGTGCACCGTTCGTATGTAGTATAAGCATTACATTCTTATACTCGTACATCTTTACTTTAAAGCTCGACAAGCGGCGGTGCAGGAGGCGGTTTTGTCCTAAATAAAAGTCACCGACTTTTACAACCCGCGGGAGTTTCACCGCTCCCGTACAGTTTCTACACCAGCGAATACCGTCCTTCGTAATAAGAGCGGAGAACGAAGAAGAGGAATGCACCGATACAAACGGGTCCGAAGTCACGTCAGTGTCGCAGGGCGCGACGGGGAATCCCCGCGCGTTTCGATTCTCTCTCTTTTTTTTTTTTTTTTCAATTCGTCTCTCCCCTCCGCTTTTCATCGATTGCGATAATTGTTCGCGAGTAGATTCGCGTTGAAAAATTTTTTGTAGAAAGTGAATCGTTCGTTCGTTTCTTATATGTTCAATTTTTTTCCTGTAGGCCTATACGGTTCGTTGTAATTATAATACCCGAGCCATATCCGCGTTATTTCATATACCTTAGCGTTCACATTATGCCGCACGGGTTTGCATCGAGTGACCCAAATTCCTGCGGCGCAACCTTTGTTAGAAACGTACCCGCGTACAATGACGATTCCTATGCAACGAGCCCACCGGCTCTCGCTGTACATGCAGTTGTCGTATACATATAACTCACCATAGGCCGTCCCATTATAGTTCGATTTTCTAGTATCGGAACGACGACGTTTGATCACCGTGAGCTGGATATTTTTTCAAAAATCAGATTCACGCCGGAAATATTCATTCTCGTTGAATCGTTCGCTGGTTCCAGAATTTTGAATTTTGCAAATCGGCCGCTGCGATGGATTTTCATAAATTGGAAACGTCCTTTCGTGCTGCCAGAGCCATCTGCTGTGCGATAAAACAGATAAAATGCATCGAGTGCAGCGAGCTTGCAGTTTCGTTGCACTCACGGGTGCTTCCCTCTGTGGGGGAGCTTTGGAATCGGGTTGAAATCGTCTTCTTCGATCGAGGGGGAGATAATCCCCGATCTTTGGTCTGAAATTCGGAAATTCGGTGTCTACCGAAGCTTTTGAATCCAGCGAATTTCGCGAGTCCTTTGAAGTCAACGTTTTTTATCGTATTTCTCCTCGATTACTCGGACGATCGTTTGTTTGCTTTAGTACCGCTGTCTGCGGGTACGATATGTTAGCTAATAATTCTCGGAGTATATGACGATGTTCCCGAACCATTGTTCGTCTTATCAAATATTCATACAAGCATTAGGGAGTAATTCGTATAATTTTGCGTTCTATCAATCTGTCGGATTAATTTACGACCGATGTTACGTGATCTGGGGCTGCAATTATACAAACTGGCCATTTCTAATCGTATACACGTACCTACACATGTAACGAAGACGCCCCTGCTCCACAAGTTCGCCGAATATAATCTCGATCGAAATTATGAAAGAAAGAGAAAAAAAAAAAAAAGAAATTAAAATATGACGAACGTAAACGCTGCTTTTGAAAAAAAAAAAAAAAAAAAAAAAAAACTTTATCGTCAAAAATTATCATTGAAAATTATTCAAATTGATAGGTCGGTACAAAGTTACCACTGATTAATCGGATGGGAAAGAGGCGATGGAAATTCGAGGCGAAGATTATAAACGTGCGGCGTTGTATTTATTTTGTGTACCGGGTATGAAAAAAAGAGACGGAAAGAAACAAATAAAAATTTAAATAAATATATGAAAAACGTGTCGAACATAAACGCTGCTTACATAAATCGCGAAATAAAATCGCTTTCACGTCTCTTTATATTTTATATGTGCGCTGTTATACAGCCGGTTGTTAAAGAAATGTACCTATACCAGCATGTGTATGTATGTAACGTATATATCCGTACATACACGAATACATATGTAACTCACGTGAGAATTACATAGTCGTAGAATGTGTAACACACATAACAATATAACGCTCAATTTACGGTGATTAACTCTTAATGATAGCCTTACGCCGGTATAATTTATTGTTAATTATTCCCTCGCGCGAATATCGTAATCGAGCCCGTCAGGTGTCCTGCTCGGCTTTAAGTGGACAACTAATTGAAATATTAAATCGCCTTCGCGACTCTGCGTAGTTTTAACACCTCTAATTGAAATCGGTATGCAGTTTAAAGTACGAGAGCAGCTCATCGCGCCGACCGATATAATCCCTCTAAGAAACTGACGACGTCAATTATTATTTCGTTTTTAAGTTTTTCCAAAAACAGATTCGATCGACTACACCGAAAATCTGCATCAGCGAATACAATCGTCCGAGTGATCGGAAACGAAATTTATTTTCAAAATTGTTTTTACCCCAAAATAGGCAAAAAATTAATGGAAAAAGATGCGCTGCTCCATCTACGTTCGTCCGTTGAAATGCACGAGCGCCAAGGACTTTATCGACTCCTTTTTAGGGTTGGTAAAGCAGCACCCTTCGCACATTCGTGAGAATAAAACAAAAAGGATTCCGGAGTCGTTTCTAAAAAAAATTTACAAACGCGATCAACAAAGAAATTCGCATCGCGGTATGCAGATAGTATTGAAGTTTGATAAATTCTCATCACAGATAACAAAAAAAAACAAAAAAGAAAAATGAAAAAAAAAACGCAATCCGAAGAGGAATAATTATATTTCAATTCGTCTCGTAACTCGGCAATTTCGTTCCCTCCACTCCCTACACTGCAACTCAAGCAATTAATAATTCCTCGAAACGTTGCGGGTATACCTCTGTATACGATACGTATAGAAGCGCGGTTATTTAAATTTCTGCACGTATATAAGGCTGTGTAACTCGATGTATATACATGTATAATACGTGTATACCGTATAAAACTTGGTTATCCCATAAGTCCCGTACAATTCAATTGCCAGATGGATTTAATTTCCCATCACGATCGTGACTCGTCTATAAAACCGGAGTTTTTCCAGCCTCGCCTCTCGTACCCCACGCGGTACCGCTCCGCGTGCACTTCGCCGGGCAGGGATTACGAGATTGAAAAAAAAAAAATAAAAGGAGATAGAATATAAAAAAGCAAAAAATGGAAAAAAAAAAAATCCAAGGGCATCGAAGACACGTACGGATTACAGTGTGCACGCCCAGATACGCGCGGGATACCGGCACGGATATACTTTTTACATACCTGATCGACGTAGAGAAAAAGAAAAGTTACACCAAAATGGGTTCTCCGTAGATTTCATTTGTTGTTGATGAATTTTTTTCGAAGGAGTTTCAACGAAGGGATGAAAATATAATTGGAATCCCACTTTCTAATCGACTTCGTCGTACATACCGATGTCGATTTTTTTTTTTTTGTTTCCCATTTCACTGCAGAGCTGCGGTGAATTCGATTTTTCGTAACGATTTCTCGCGATCCAATGAGATGAGAAAAGGTGGATATCTATACCTACCGGCGATGCATTATACCCGATAGCGGGCAGGTTGAAAGCAGGGAAAAACGACCTCTTCGGGTTGCAGCCAACGCCCGCTTCCATATCCCTTCACCTTCGTAAAAGGGTGTCCAGACCCCGGGGGCATTCTCGACCAATCAGATTCTACGGCAGGCGTGGGTGTTCTACGTGACTAAGGCACGTATCCTGGATATATTCCCGCGTGTGTACGTACCGTATATAGGTATATATACATATATATACATATATATATATATATGTATATGGATATCGTATTATGCAGCGATGCAGGCGCGTAGGAGTTTTCAGTTCGATATGCGTAAGTGTTGGTGCAGCGGTGGGTGTGACTGCGCCGGACTGCATCTCTATGCACCGTCATTCAAAATGGAGTCTCACCGCTGAAAAACGAACCCGGTAATACTATCGTTCGATGCACTTCGTATTCGTACAACGAGTGCAGGAAAGCGAGGGGTGAAAGGACGAGAGCGAAAAAAATCCGATGAATTTGGAGAAACGTGAAACGGAAACTTTAATTGGCACTGAGGAAAAAAAACGACGTTTCCTTCTTCGGAGGGCACATGCGTTACAAGCGAACATCGCGAATGGTAATAATTATAAAAACGGGCAATTTAACACCGAGAACATAACACTTTACGGTATTTACTATTTCATTATTTCATTTTCCCTAAGTTGCGGGTATTAAACGCGAACACTGCAATAATCTTCGATGTGAGGATGATAACGCGCCTGCGATTATCAGCTGGCTATACAGAAATGCACAGAGAAGCCCGCGCTTTCGACGTTAAAACCGGAAAACAGATTATCAAATTCTCTGCACATCTACGATAATTTCTGATCGTACGTAGAATGAAAAATCCGTTCACCAAATTTACTGAATTCATTGACGCGGTTTTATTTGATGTACAAATTTTTGGGGGGCAGTAATTCACGAAAATTTTTAACGGCAGAGAGTGAAACATTTTCTGTTTGATTTTTTTGGATGAAATTTTATTTTCAAACTGCGACTAAAGTCCCCGCGGTTCGAGCGTGTCGAATATTACACATTTTACACATACGCAATTACATATAGGTTGTACTGGAACGTACATATTTTCATTTTTGTTTTGTTTGGCTCCACATATAGCAAACCAGGTTTACACTTATAACGAGTGTATAGTATACATATAATTACGTTACACTTTTTGCAGTGATTTACACGCATTACTCCATCAACGAGGAATATTATGATCGTGTAATCGAGACGTGCGGCGGTAGGTGATTTTGAGTGTTTTTTATTGTTCCTTTTATTTTCTAATTTTTCCATTTCATTTCTAATCGGTCAACGAGGGTCTCGTGGATATTGGAATTATCTTCTCATCCTGTACTCTTATTTCGAGAAAATTCTCCAATCGGGAAATGAGCCTCGGAATGGCGACGATCAAACCGAATAAATTCTCGTTGACGAGTGGTATCCTCATTTCTTGACGTTCTAGTTCTGAAACAAAACATTGAACCGTGCTCGTTATTAAATTACCTTGAAAGGTTGCAGTGTATGTACATACGTAGAAACTCGTGTATAATTCATCGGTCCGATAGTCGTTAACGTTAATAAATTAGGCAGCGAGGCGCACCGGTGAAAATAACTCGATCAAAAGCGCTCGCGCGAATACAATCCATTGGAAAAACGAGCAGCTCCGACGAGAAAAAACGAGATCATCGAGTCGACGTTTGTTGCTCGAAGTTCACTTCGATGATTAGATAGTTTAAAAAGAGATTACGCGAACGATCCGGGGAAGAAGAACGTATGGCGTTTCCGTCGAACGACATCATGTGAAAACGTAGGTAGGTAGGTAGGTAGGTAGGTAGGTACAGTATATACCGTTGAAGAAAAACAACCGGCACCGACACCTCGTGCAGTATGTTATAATATATACCTATATTTCCCGAGTTCAGAACTTTCCGTTCCCAAGGAAGCAGCGACGCGCGATTATGACTTAGACTAAAGAGGGAAACGTTTTAAATCTACAAAGGATATTAAAAGCGATCCTGCTGTTGTTAATGTTGCAGGTGCGTAAAATATATATACATCTACACACCTATTTATACACAACGTATTATATACCTACATTGCGTGCGATCTTCCTCGAACTATACCTGTATATATACGTGTAATACACACGCGTTATTATATTCCGCGGCACGGAAACTGATGTGCGGTGCACCGGCGTCGTTAGTAAACGCAATTAGTTTGGAAAATACGAGTAACGCGCGCGTACAGCTGTAAGAATCCATCGGAAAGTGCGTTGAGACCGGAAAGCCAACGCGGTTGACGACGAATTAAGATCAATTTACGCTGTGAAAAGTGCGACTTGAAGCGAAAAAGGAATCGAGCATACAGGTGTAATAATATCAATGATTGGAGTTTGGATCGAAGACTGTGTAAAATTTTTTTTATTCCTTTCGTAGAAAAATAGTCAAGCGAAGAGAGCTGGGGCTTCATGTCTGTAATGGCTGCCTGTTGCAGCGCGATCTGTATGGACATGCCACACAGGTAAAGGTGTACTGTAGGCCGGTATATCCAAGAGCCGAAAAGATGGATAGACTCGTAAATCTGTCGGGTGTGATATTTATAATCAAAAGAATATTTTTTATTTTCTCGTTTTTCGTTTTTTTCGATGATTTATGGCGACGCTTCTAACGAACGATAAACGATCCGCGGTGTACGTTGAAAATATCGATATCATACGTTCCTAGCAAACGAAATAGTGACGTACATTACATAGAATGATCGCCAGATAAGTTTTTACAGAACTTTGTAACGAATTCGCATTCCATTCATCTGTGAAATGACTTTTTTTTTATTTTCTACGTTACACCCAATAAACTTCAACTCATATAATCCTATATTGCGACAAAACCTGATGCGAAACGATTTATGCGGGTCCACAGAAAAAAAAAGGAAATCTGAAGAGAAAAATTTCAGTCCCAGTTACCTAGTCGGTACACAACCCAAATATGTCTAAATTTGTGAGATCGTAACAGGTGAAAAAAATTCACAATCATAATCTTCCTCAGGATCAACATTAAGCATCGACTCGGTCTCCGGTTGTATACGTGGTATCCATAAATAACTTATTCTCCGATTCTGTTTTTTTCATTTCTGTTGTTTTTTTTTTTTTTTTCTCCTCCACGTCAGAGAATTCTCGGAGGGCTGACACTCTCGAATTAACCGATTGGCCGACGGTAATTAAGCCTGTTGAACCCCGTCGGTGGTGGCGTGCAACGTGAAATTTCCCATGTGGTACCGGGACGCGTGCGCTCGCGCGAGCTGCGTTGTTATAGTTCATGGGAATGAAGAAGAAGAAGACGAAGAAGAAGAAGAAGAAGAAGAGAACGCGCGGCGGCGGCGGCGGCGGCGGAGCGATCGTCATCCCCAGCGGTGGTACCGCGCGCGGATCGTGGGACCGCAACGGAGGAAATAAACCCCGTGCAGCGCCGACCGACGCGCCTCCGCAACGGACCGCGAGAGTTGAGACCGTACGATAGCTGAAGGTCTGAACTTTACACGGCGGATTACATGCCTCGTACTGCACGTGTAACGTGCCGCTGCACGGGTATACGTGTACGTATACGTATGCGGGACTGCAGCGGGATCGGCGGCAGCGTGATCGGTATACAGGGGGAGTGGGACGCGATATTTACGAGAAGGGCTGGTGGATTTCTTTCTCTTTATCTTTCTCCTTCGCTCTTTTCGAACGGTCCGCTGCGGTATATATATATATCGCTGGCGTCGTTACTCTCCTCTCCGTCTTCTTTGGGGCCCCAACTCTCCTCTAACCATGACGCGTAATTGTACCGCCGAGGCACTCTGATTTATTGGGTTATTACCTGCCGCGCTGATGCACAATCCCCTCTCGCAAGAAGAATTCTTTATACCACGGCCAACGTTGTAACGCATACGGTATCTATGTATACACACGTATACGTACAACGAACCGACCCCTTGGTCATCTTCGGAAATGAATTGGTCCTCCGCAAAGCGATGATCGTATAATGTGTAATACAACGTTGTACTCGAAATATACAACTTTCCCCTCCCCCCCCCCTCCGTGCACCGCACTGTACCACAGCCCTTGCTCGAACGCACCACTGCAGAATTCGCTGCACTGGCATACGAAATTTTGAATTCGACCCTCTGCATCATACTCGTTCGCCGCGAACGATCTTTGAATGTTTTTTGCTCGGCTGTAACTTTTTTCTGTTTTTTCTGTTTTTTTTTTTTTTTTTTTTTTTTTACCGTAATGGGTATTGGTTTTCAGAATCATACGTATATTATACGCGAATCCACATCATAAATATGTACGCGAAGAAATATGCAATTACAAGGGGTATTTGAATATTGTAGCGCACGTGTGTAATAGGGTGTGTTTCTTAATGCCTCTTCTTTTACGTAAAAATTGTGAATTTTTTCCTCCGATCGAATAAAATACACGGAGCTGGGGGTATAATCAATCATCGTCCGTTCGACTCGTACCTAGTTTTGGCGGTGTATTTTCGAGGCGTGAGAACAATGGAACATAAGTGATATGTAAGTAATAAGTAGCCGCACGCTTATAATATTTCTCGACGTGCGTTCGAATCCGGCGTCCGCACGGCAATGCCGCGTGCATCGTCGGGGCGCCCCAACGTCGAGGTCGTCCTCGGTCGGTATTTTCATTTTATTGTTATTACGATCATTGTTATTATTACATGATTATTTTTTTTTATTCTCTATACAAAACGAAACAAAACAGAGTCGACAGAAATTACACGTATAGATGGCATTGATGTATGGCTCGAGCTGGTTTTGATAGATCCAGTGTGGCTCTCGCACTATATAATCATTCGTAGTGTTCGTTCTCACCGCCGCCATGAGAAATCCTCCATTATTTTAACTCTTTTTCTTTTACGCTCTTTTCGACTACACTCCGACTCCCCTGCAACGGCGGAACGGTCCGGTATGGGATTCCCCCTCAGAAAACTCGTACACGTAGATACGCGCACGCCAACGCTGAGGCGCACATTCGTATTTATCAAACGATTCGAATTACGACGAACTAAGAGAGTTCGTACCCTCGCTCGATTCGAAACCGATGCCGCGAATAGCGACGTGAGCAAAAAAAAAAAAAAAAAAAAAAAAAAAAAAAACCTAATTCAAAACCGAATTTCAAGAATTTCGAAAACTGCGCCCCTCGAAGAGCAATCGATCGTTGAAACTGCATTGCGGCTGTATATAAAATATTATTTTCCGGACATCGATGAAAAATTAGGATTTCCACCAGTATAGTCGTTTTCAGATCCCCGACCCAATTGATCCTTGACCCCAATTTTGTCGAAGACGATCCGGCCGATCGAAACCGGGAAGTAGATTGAACTTGTACGTGTATGAGCCGGTTCGTGTACAGGCCACGCGCAGTATACGAGGTGCGATAGATAGAAACATAATTTTTATTTTATCTCATTTTTGCGGCAGAAGACCGTTTCCTCCCGCAGTTTACGAGGCATCGAATCGGTGGAGATATCGATCAGCAATTTAATTATAGACGGGAGAGATCAAAATACACCGGTACTGACGCGGACGCTGCCGGGGCGGTATTATGTATTTTGTATTACGTGTTTGCGTTACACCCTCGCGCATGTAGTACGTGACCATCTTTAAACGTTGCCGCTCAGAATCGTTCGGAAATTTATCTCCATTTTCGGTCGGATCTGCGGCCATCTTTTTTTTTCTCACCATCGTACATCCATTCCTACGAATCTTTTCACGTTATGCATGGATTCCTTGAGATTTTAATAACGCGAAAGTATCGATGACGTTTCTACGTTTTTCGTTCGTTTGGTGACGGTGATAAATGGAGGAGGCACGCTAGCATATATTATCAAGGATTTAGATCAATTTCGCGATACAGGAACTCGTTTCAATACGTCCGTCGATCATCCGATGTATCTACATCGCGAACTGCAGGGGATATAGAGGGTACGTCCTGCCGTATATCTGACGCCGGATTGGCTGCATGAGATTTTTGCGGGTTAAAAATCGATAAGATTTTAATTAGAAACTGTCACAGCCAAGGGCCCGTGAGATCCGATCGAGGATTAATTCATTCCCGCAGAGATACACGTTGTAACTCCAAAAGAAACTTTATATATACATATATATGTATATATATATCGCACGCCTAACTAACCAATTAAATCGAACCCTGTAATTACCTTCAATATTTCAAGATTTCGATGAATTATTAACCGCGCTGTTTCGCTATTAAATTATACAACGGCCCGTATAAGTAGATAGAGAAATTTTATAACACGGCCCAAGGACACCGTTCGATTTATTTCTGCACGTGCGATTGTAACACGAATCGAATAGTTTTATACGCCATTGTACGGTGATTGCGATTGAAAATTTCAGATTCATCCGGCTATTTTTCGTCTAGAGTTTGGAGAGGATAAGCCTTGGTCCCCGTGGTACCGTCTTTTTTAGCGGTCGCCAAAAAACTAAAATTGGAAAAACTATTCCTGGAAAATTACGAGAGAACGCAAAGGTCCGACATCAATGCGAATACCGAATGGATTATGGAGAAATATTCGTTTTTCGAATTTTGCCAAACTAAGGATAAAAAAAATTGGAATCGGAGTTTCGTTGATAACCAGAGCGTCGCCGCAGGATAATAATTCTGTTGGCGAGGCGGCGACTCCATTTGGAAAAATTGAATGGAGATTACGGGGGGGGGGGGGCTCTGAAAGTGCGAGAGCCGAACGATAAGGTCGATGTGAAATAGCCCGGTGGCAGTGATTGGCGGGTAGAGGTGGCGGAGGGATTAATACAATTACGCTAGGTGCGATGAGGTTAACCCAACTGACCAACGGGTTGCGTGATTCTCGAGGGCAGCGGGGGCGAAAGGAGAAACGAGGCCTTCGTGGGGTGGTCTACCGTACGCGTCCTACCAGATACACGACACGCACCCGAGCGACACGCAGGTGAAATCGCCCCATTTATTACACACCCCGCACCATATCGCCGATGATTTTACCGAAGCCGACGAGTCGGTGCGAATGTACGCGAATATCGCGGGATCTCGTATTTGCGCCAATTCGCCCTTCTCGCCCGGCGTATCCGAATTCGCGAATCGAACAAGAGCGTAGCGTGAAAAGAGACAGAGGAACGTACGGAGGGTGAATTTTTCGTCGCCTAGCTGGTCGAGTTTGACGAAAGGAGCATGTGACTTGGGGAATCGATGTTGGGGTAGAATATTAAGCCCGTCGAAAGTGACGTGGTAATGCAAAGGTGTATATAGCTGGACTTAATTTCGAACCCGGAGGAAGGCGTCACCCAAAACTCACCCTGAATTTGTGGTTGGTCGACGGAAGGTGAGGGCGGTCCCTCTGTCCAAGGAAGATTTATATTCTTGGGTCGAAGTCAAATGTGGTTTCTTGCTTGGCGAGTTCTCCGGGGAACTCGAGCCGTCGCCGTATAGGCAGAGCAGAGTCGCTCCTGCTCGAAAACTCGACTACCTACCATCCGCACCGTACGAAACCCCGTGACCGTAAACTCGGAGTCGAACGACCCACGCCAGGACTTTATTGCGGCCAGAGGCCACCGATGGCCCGTGATATATTTTTAAATTCAACACTGTTTCAGATAACGTTAAACGACCTCGACGGTACGTCTCCACCCGTACGCGATTGCGATCCGGAATACACCTCGAAATCGATACGACAATCTTCTCGTACCCGTCGAATCAACCCTTCGGGAATCGATCGAAGATATAGGCCGGTCACCAGATATCATCCATTATTCGCCGTTGACTCGCGCAAATCGACGGAAATATCATTCACAAGTCAATTTTCACCTCCTCTACCGAAGATTTAGGCCCATCAGATTTCGCGCGAAAAAAAATCGCCGAAGAATCGATCGAAGGCTCCGATCGGCTCAGTTTTGATCTGAGTCCCCGCGCGGGGGGGACCCAGTTGGATCGTGCCCTGCGGACATTCCTCGAGCTTGACTAGCGTAAAGCGGAGCGAAGATATCGAAGAAAAAAAAAGAAAAGAAAAACTGCGGACGATGATTTTTTCGTTTTTCTTTTCGCAGACCCCGATATTACTCTGGGGGACTCTAGGAGAGCTGGAATTATACCGTTGAAAGGATGATCCGAAGGATCACTACCGCTTCGGGATCCGGGTTAGCCGTTCGGGTCGATCGGGCATTTCGCCGTATCCATAAGCGACCGATAACACACCATGAGATCGGAGCAAAGTCGGTCGTGCATCACCAGAGCCGAGTTAACTATTGGCAGGATAATGGTATCCCCTATCCAACGGTGTTCAACCGCGGTCCGGCGGAATGCCGGTTGATTGATAGGCACACCCAGGCTCGGTAACGCTGAAAATGCCGATACATTATAGGTCGCGAATCGCGAAATACCTGCCGACGTGTATCCGACCCAACCGATACTGAGATACCCGCGTATAATAAATCTCGCGAGTTTCGGGATTTCGATGTACAAAATTCACGTTTCATTGTTTTAATAAACGGTCGACGGTCTGCTTTCGAAGAGCACAAAGTTCGAGCTCGAGAATTGCTTATTTATTCGGATACCCCGATTTTCCGTAGGGTTCTCTCTGGTTTATTATTTCTTGGCGAGGGATCCGATGTTACTGCGACCGGGGCGTCGATTATAATTCCCATATATACGTGTGGCTCGTTTCCAGTTATATAGGTGTACGCGAGTTCTATGTACAGACGTTGTATCGTATATAGTAGATCAACTTTAATAACAGTATCAATTCAATTTTATCAAAAAAGTAACTGTGTTTACCAACATTTGCGGTAGCCGCATGGGTATATTTTATGGGTGTGGGGTACCCATATTACGTCGCGTTCTTCGATAGCAAGATAAATTGCCCGTGGAGCTCGTTTTGCGGCTAAATAGTCACGCCACTTGCGCCCGATCGTGTATTATAGTACCTATACACATCGGATGGCGGGTAGCGAACCTCCGCTGATTTATGTTTGTATCGTATCGTTTATCAATCAATGACCTCCGGAAATAAAACCCTGTTCAATGATTAACAGTCGAGTAACCGAAATAACGCGCGTTTAATGAACTACGATTTCTCACACGTTCGGCGATTCGCTCTCTCTAATTCCGAACGTGAACGAAAGCAAAAGCGCGACCGCGTCCGACGAACGATTCCGTTCGTTCGATTGACCGAAAACGATACACCCCGATAAGAATGACCGGATTCCGTCGACGGGGGGGGGGGGGGGGGGGGGGGGGAGGGGTGAAAAAAAAAATGAGGCGCTAGTGAATTATCTCGCGCGGTTGATGTCTTAGCGGTGGAGATATATCGTACGACAAAATCGTGCGAACCTTCTATTAATATCATCGATATTACGGATAGATAAGAAACGTCCGTTTATGCACGCATGCAAATGACCCGTAGCCGTACCCCTCGTGTAACCCGAGAGATATCGACCCTGCGGGGATACATCGGCCAAAGGGCCGCGTACAGCGGTGGTAGGTGGCCCGCAGCCATGCCGCGCGCAAAACGCCAAGAATATAATATCCGTGGCGTAGAGCCATGAACCTCCGCGTTCACCGGAAACCATTCCTTCAACGTCCGGCGGCGAGGTTACCTTTCCGGTTATAATATACACACACATACACACACACACACACGTCGTACGTATAACAGGGAGCGTGTAAATCCTCCGGGAACACGCCAACCCCGCTGACGAATCTTATTGCGGCTAAATTTTTATCCTCCAACACCTTCGAACGTGCGGAGGACGAGCGAAGGACCAACTTCCAACGGAATTACGTCGACGTTCGATCGTCGCGTGGAATGTCCTGAAAATCTCCGAATTTCAGGGGGGAAAAAAGAGGGTGGTTCGATTTCCCGTTTTTCTCATTCTTTTTTTTTTTCTCTATACTCGTTTCGGCGTGGAAGAAAATCCATTTCGACGAGGTGCGTCAGCTTCGCTGCCCCTTCCGGCCTGCGGGAGGGTAGAAAGAAGAAGACGCGTAATAATACGGCGCGACGGATCAGACCAGAGACGAACGAACGAACGAAGGAACGAAGGCACAATTATTATCGGCGGTGGTCGCGCGGCTGCTGCGGGTTGTGTGGAAGAAGAAGAAGAACGAACGAACGAACGAACGAACGAATCATGCCGCGGTGGATCTTTCAGTTGCACGGAGCGGTGCGAAGGTTCGACGGACAGATGGACTGCTGGACTCTAACGGACGGACGAGCAGACGGACAGACAGCTAGCGCACAGGCCTTCTTCTTCTTCGTCTTCTTCTTCTTCGAGTTCGAGTTCGAGTTCGAATCCGAAAGGACCGGGTCTCGCGCAATTAGGGGGAGCCCGAACAGCCCGCCAACCCCGGTATTATCCCCAATTATCTGCGTACTTTGAGGTTGGGCTTTCGTCCCTGAAGGGCACACGGGTTTTCTACACACTTCGGGGCTTTCGCCATGCCCGCGCCTCGAATCGTGTATAGCCGCAAGGCCTTCGAACTCGACATAAAGACGCGCGGAGTGCGCGGCTGTAACCCCCCCAACCCCCCGGAGGAGTCCGAGAGTCGTTCGTCAGGATGAGTACATCCCGCAGGAGTCGTCCGGCCGCGCGAACCGACATCATCCTTCTCGAAATACCTGCACACACCTATATACCTGTACGTCGACCACTATTATGTGGCGTCTGATCCATCGGGTGCAGTTGGGAAAGTCGAAAAACGCACGCGGGATCACGTGAGGCCATCGGAGAAACGCGTTCACCTGTAACCCCCGAGTAGACCACGAAATCCTTGGCACGCCGCAAGGCGTCTGGGCCTCGATTATTGAAAAGATTCGTACAACGATTCCAACTCTGACCGATTATTACACGGTAAAAACCCCGGGGGTCAGCGGTCGCCGTGATCTAAACGCGATATTTTTCCACCTCGAGAGGGTACCGCGTCAAGGTCGCAAGTCCTTCGACAATTTTGTTTGCTCCTTTTCCATTCTCGTTTACCAAAGGATTAAAAAATCGAGTCGAGCCATTCGAAAATTTCGACGAGATTACTCGGTCGAATTCGTCTATATGCAGATTTGTTTCCACTCCTTGTGTGATTTTTTGTCGTACGAAATGGAAGAATATCTCGCGCAGTTTCGGGTGAGTTTCGCAGGGTTTCACAAGTTTCGTATATCTTTTTATTTTCATTTTTTTTTCGCTGGTCATTCAAAGGAAACGGCACAAGACCCTAACAAACCCTAGGCCCAATGAAGCCCGCCCCGTCCACACAGCGCCCTTTAATTACTCGGTGTTTTACGACCGGGGCGCCGCGAATGTCATTTGTTTGTTCAAACACGCCGGAAGTTCAAGGTAATTGATTATCTGCTAATTTGTACATCGCCTGTTTTAGGAGTACCGGGCGCGCTCCGGTTTACGTCTGTCGCGCGTTTAATATCTCCCTCGTATTATACGTATGTACGTATTTTTCTCCTTCCCCCCCCCCCGCACTGCCGCGCCGCTTCTCCGCGCTCCGTTACGTTTTTTTCCTTACTTTTTCAGCGCAGCATTCTCGAGGTACCGACATCGTCCAATTAACGTAACCGCTAATTAAACTTCCAGACCTATATACCGCTTGTGACAACAGAAGCAAACTTGCGTATAGTACAGCCTTTTCATAATACGCCTCTATAGATACCGATCCGAACGACACAATGTTTTTTTTTCCCACCCGAAGTCGAAATTTTTCGAAAGGAGATTTTCCAGATGGAAGCGAATATCGTACGAGTACAATCTCGAACTAGGAATCTTTGGGGCGGAAAAGGAGCAAAAGAAACCGCAGACGAAACGCGCGGTGGAAAGGAAACGATGATCGGAGTTCGGCGCCGCTCTGCCGCGTCGAGACAATCCGACGATCGTCTTATTGTTAGCGCGGTTATCCCGCAGGTCCAGCTCTCCCTCAGACTCCTCTTATTCCTTGGCAGCTCGGTTGTCCCGGGGGCACCTTTCGCCCCGAAGCTTTCAACGAAAAAGAGGAAACAACGAGGATACCTCAAACCCCGATATATATACATACATACATATACATATATATATATATATATATATATATATATATATCGAAGGAAAGAAAGAGAGAGGAACGAGAGTCGGATCATAAGCGATGCACCGCGAGGATCGCGCGGTATGGGGCGTTACCGAAACTATACGCGCGGTGCCCTTCAAAGCCAAACATTTCGTCCTACCCGAAGGAGACGATCGGCCCGAGTAGGACGTGTTGTTTAAAAACTGCGGGAGCCGCGAAGATAAGATCCTCTTGTTATCGAACCCGGCTCCTGTGCCTCTACGCTAAAAATATAGAACGCGGATTTGTACACGACGTAAGCGAAATTAATCGTCGATCGGTGGGATGTGGAGTTTTTTTTCAATCCTCCGCGCGGGAGTCGACGATTTTTTCAAACAAGGACCCGCGTACAAATTACACGTACGGCAAAGATGGTGAAAAGTTTCTTTCATATTTCCCCATTCTGTGTACGGTACGGTATACCTTGAAGAATCAGAGTCAAACGCGAAGACCCCTAGCCATCCGTGACACGAGGAAGTCGGTAAATTGTATGCATTAAGAACAAGATCTTGACGAACCGTGCACAGGTATATGCTATACGTAAAAACGCACGGTAATTAGACTCACGGTATTCCCTAGTTTTTTTTTTTCTTCTTCTTCTTCTTCTTCTTCTTTTTCTTTTCGTTGTTTTTTCTTTTCAAATAGTTTTTTTTACTTATTTCTTCGGTAAAATGACTGTGTTCACTTTTAATATCGCGTGATTCGATACCATTTCTTTGTTCCTCTTCTTATTCAACTTCTCAAGCTATATACAATATGTACGGTACATACGAGCAGCAGCTATATATATATAATACAGATGTACATAAGTCGTAACAAAACATCCCACCCACACGCACGTCATTCACGCACCGCCGAGGGCAAAGTATACAAATTCTTTTCGACTCGACTTCAATCAAAGGCGCTTTTCGTTACACAATCCAACACAACGTCCTTCGCTTATCGAAAATTCTCGGAGTTTCACGGTTGTCCCGGACATCCTTGAGACACGACTCTCCACACGCACGCGAAATAGAGCGGATAAAACGAGCTGCTGCCCACCGGACCATCCCCCAAAAAAAAACGGCGGACTTCTTCGAAGTGCGTAAATCTTTGCGGACAGTGACGCGTTGCAACGGTTGCCGCAGGGCCGCCGGGCAGAACCCCGAGAAATCTTCGTGCGGAGTTTACGATCCGACGCTAAAATGATACACCGATCTCCAAGGAATCGGAAGGAGCGGAGGAACTCTACTCGATAGCGGATTCATGTCCGCGTCGACGTTTCTTTGAGATCCTTTTTTTTTTTTCTTTCAAAGTACGCGACGCGGTAACGACGAATCTTCACCGTGAATTTGGTCACCGCGAAAGAATTCTACAGGGAGGAGAGAAAAGAAAATAAAAACAGAGACGGAATAAAAAATAAAGCACTGGCACAGACACGGTGATTTTCGCGGTAGCTTGGACAGCCCCACGGTGCAGGTTACTCGAGGTGTAAAGCGTTCCCGCAGTAGGCACGAACTGATCCCCCGTATAACAACGTCCGATATAAAATTGTTGCTTTTCCACCAAAAATGATCCTCTTTTATTTTCAGTGAAGAAGAGAAAGAAAAAAGAAAAAAAAAACAACAACAACGAAGCGGAATAATAATAAGATACTGAAAATAAACTAGAATAAAAGTACAAAATTGTGGTAATTTAATCCCCACCGTCGTGATCACCGCCTTCGTATACAAGCCATTTGCTACCCGACGCTACTTATACTTGACGAACCGGCGCCGATCAACCCAAACTGGCGCTCGCGAATGGACAATTATGGTTCGATATATGCCCCCGTCCATCCATGTATTCGTATACGTATACGCAGGGGCAGGTATACATCAACATACGTGCGTCCTTCGATAACTACACGTGAGCTTAATAACGGGAGTAATTTCACAAATGTGGCGGTCGATCCTTTCCCAGAGCCCCGTCGACCGATGGACGAATAGTCCGTCACAGTTTTTACTTTCGAAAAAACCAAGTTCGGGTGCACCGCAACTTGTCATCCGGCGCCCGAGATCACCTCCTTTGCGAATAATCCGTTGAAACCAACCACGGAGATTCGATTGAATCGGAAGATGACACTTTCGATCGTCTCGTAATCGAAGAAATCCAAAGACGCGCGCATTTGCGCCGTATGGTTCCGATTGATCGTAGAGTTTTCGGGTTTGTGAGAATTTCCGAGTCGCGATGGATGTCACTTCGGTTTTGTCGAATACACTGGTGTATATTTAGAGGAGGAATCGGGAGCGCGAGGATTTCCGGTCTCCGTGTTACGCGTGTTCGAAAATCACAAACTTTCGGAGCGATTCGGTTTGAAAACGACGTCGCGGAGTGCAGGAGGAGCGCGTTTTCGAAGTTTCAGGTTTTCTACTATTCACCACTGAATATTCTGTGAGCCTCGAATGCAGCTCTCCACTACTCACGGGGAACTTGGCCGGCGCTTAAGCGGCCGAGAGGGGCATGCTATGAAATTAGTATAATCACGATCAAAATTACCGGAGTTGTGCCGCAGAACCACCAACCGCCAGTCAAATAGCGCGCCCTGTACTCGCCAATCGGTGAACGGAAATCGTCGGCCATCTTGCGCAGTCCGCCGTGCGCGTTTCAACGCCCTTAAATTGCCGCGAAAGTGGATAATATCCTCGCGAGAAATTAACTTTGTTCCCGCATTTGCTTTGCCCCCGGTAACTCCCGCCACCGGGGCGAACCCGGCCCACCGCGTGCGGCGGATCACCGCGCGACGTCCCGAGTCTCCGATGGGACGGATTCGCCGATTTCGCAAAAAATCGAACGTCCCCGATTCCAATTTTGAAATTGCGCGTCGACGCGCGTCTCTCGGCCGTCATCTGTCCGCGCCCCGATTCGGCCGATTCCGTGCGAAGATAAGAATCGGCCCGCGCGGGTTTGACGCGAGGAAACGGCAGCCCGCTCATTAGCGATGTTATTCTAATTAACGGATCGGGATAACTATTTCGCCGGGAGCGACAACGGTCGCCGGGTGGCAGAGATATGATATAAATGGAGATGATGAGATCTGATGACTGCTCGCTGGCTCCTGCGGTGCGGTCGGCGAAGTTGTTCAAACAATTATAATAGATATAATTATACCGCGCATCGGTTCACACTACTTACAATTAGTTTCTGCGGCAAAGAAGTAGATGCGTGACGCGTAACGTTGCCGCTTTAAGGAGAACTGGTAACACGAAAGATGAAGTACCCATGGGACGTTTTGAGCGCTGACGAACAGCGAATAATCGAAATATAACGCGACGAGGAGGACGATCGAGAAGTCGAAGGAAGAAGAAGAACCCGCAAGAACGCATCACGGAGGGCGTTCTCATTCCGAACTAAAAGGCTTACGGCTAGGGCGGAAACGCTCGCAGCTATACGCACCAGAATATATTTTAACAACACGCTACTATACACGCCGTGTATAGTATATCGAGAATAAAACATTTATTTGTATAATTATATGGTAGCGAGCTGCTGCAACCGCGGGAGCTATTCGCCTCTGCAATGCGTGCGAGCCCCAGAGATTCCAGAGATATATTAAAACCGTAGAGAAACGGCTACCATAGCGTCCTCCGATACACGAGATCATCTCGATACCCGATCTCCGATCGTTTCTAAATTTTCAATTCGTACGGAATTCAACGGCGGATAGCCGCGTAATAAAGTAATACAATCCTTATCCAGCCCCCGACGTGTCGACCTTGACGAACGGGTATCGATAAATTTCCAGCTGTACCTATACATGTATACGAACGAATTTCATCGGCAGGTCCCGTCGGAAGGTGTTCGCCGCGTTCCGTTCGACGCCGAGCGACGGGCAGAAATTTCTTCCGCTCCATTTCTCTTAGCGAACCCGTGCCCGTTAGTTTCTTTCCACATAAGTGTGCCGGAAGAAAGCGGAAGGTATCACGACAAAATGAATCAGCTGGTAGTATAAACAGTCGGGTGAACAGTTTCCTCAAGAATTATCATTCGATATTCCGATTCATCTTCTTTTTCATCCTCGTGTACAGCTGTATCGTTCAATTTGTCGCGGCGCGTGATATCACTCCTATGCAGCGTGTTGTATTCGAGGAAGGTTTGCTCGAGCAGTTTCTTACTTAAATCTGCGTGTGTGCCTCGTGGTCTTGTTTTTCGAACGTATAATCGCTAGGTAACGGGGTTTTTGTGTCGCAGATCTTGTAATCAGAAACGGCAAAGAAACCCCGTTTCCTATATCGCGCCGGCAGCAATTACCGTGTCGGCTACCATGCCGCATGCTTATATCATGTGTACCTATCCAAAGCGAAGATGAAAGAAAATAATAAAAAAAAAAAAAAAGAAAAAAGAAAAAATAAGAAAAGAAAAGAAAACCACGTATAATATTCGCATTATACGGAAGGAGGTAGACGAACGCACGCATCTTTATTCCTTCGCATTACGGTCATCGGCTCCGTGAATTAAACGCGTCGAGGAAACGGATTTCCATCATTTTCGCGCTCTCTTCGAATCCGGAGTCTGCTTCCATCCCCCTTCGCGATATTCGACTGAATTCCGTCGCTCGATTCTCGCGTTTTAGAGACGAAACGGCCGTCCGCGGAGAACCTCCGATGTTAATGGTGGGCATGGCGTCGCGACGTCGGGCGCGCCATCCGCGAAGAAGAAGCTCACGGCCGCCGGTGGTTGAGGGGACCTTACGTGTATCTCTCGTCGACGCGGAGCGCGATTGCCCCGGGCATCGGTGCAGCAGCGGGTCTAGCCACTGCCGCTCCTTGTCCTCTGTAATTATATCGTATACTACCCTCCGTTCTTCCTCGTTGCTCGTTGCTCGTGTGTTTTGTTCAAAGCTGGTCCTGCCCCGGGCCAAAAGATGTGCCCGGCACTCGGCCCCGCTGCAGTCTGCGTTCGGAAGACCTTCGGAGAACGCGCGGCGGAGCTCCCAACCTTCCCCAGGCACTCCCAACATATCCGACAAAAATGACTAACTGCTGCACCTCCTATATACGTATATACATATATATATATATATACGTATAACGCGTACAGAGCGATTCAAAAATTTTCTACTTTTTTATTTTATACACTCTTCTCTTGTACTTTTCGAACGAAAAACCGTCGAGATCGATGCGTGTTTAGAATCATTTCACACGTACGCGACCGAGGATTGAAATTTTCACTCTGAGCGTCGTTTTGCGTGTAACATTTTTATAATTCTATACAACGTATACATCCCTCAGTTGCCTTCGCGAATGCAGTGAAATGGTTTATATATTACCTATATGCAAAGGTGTATATATGGTATATGTGCGGATTTGTATCTGTACAGGTGTAGCGTAGGTATATAAAGTTGTACGGAGTAGGAGGTAAATACTACCGATCTTAAACCCCGGACTGCAACATAATAAATATGGTCGTGTGTAGCGCGGGGTATAGTAATATCGTTTTGTAAGGGCGTACGGTGACGTCAAATAAGTCGAGTTTTATCAGAAAAGTTTCGCGCGGTCGAATAAAGGTTTCCCTACCGCGAGGACGTTGAGATATATTTTTGCGATTTTGTACCGAGTTGGGTGGATGTAAAGAGCGTACGCGTTAAGGAGTGTATAAAACGTGAGGAAGTTTATGGATTACCGCTCGCTCGGAGGAAGGTTTTATAATTCACGCAGCCCCGTGGTACGGCGCTGATACAGTAAATGGTCTCATAAAATACTGCTGTTCAACACGACAACTTTCGTTTAAGTGCCAAAACAGATTTTTAATTGTAGGTCAAGAGTCGAGGTTAATAATTATTGTACATACCCAGCGACTGAAATAATGTAGAATTATATATATCCGCCAATCCGATCGGACGACGGAAACCGCAATAATTCCGATCAAAGATTATCAAACCCGTTCGCATTCGGATAATACATTTTACGAAGGTTGTATTAATTGTAAGTCAGTTTTCAGCGGAGTGACAACCTCCGTCCCCCGTACGGTGTGTACACGTTCACCGACTACAAAGTCTTCGCGCCTTGAAACCGGCTCAAATATAATTACACAATTCTGCAGATAATATCGACATTGCTGCACACGTACGTAAATCAAACGTTTTCACCCCGGTATGCAGATAATTAAAACATGTAACTTGTATTGTCGCCCACACCTGCGTAGAGTTCTATAAAGAAATTCTCCTGGATATTTTGCCATTGCAGAACGCGCGTTGGACGTCTAACGAATCTAACGTAACTATTGTATACATGTGCATACTTATCTGTATATTCTACATATATGTAATTTTTTACTCGTTGCGTGCTGGTCAGTCTTCTGTGGCTGTGCCGCAGTTGCGCGCACCCGATATTATAGACACGAAAAAGAAGAAGCAAAAACAGAATCTTCTTCGTCTTATTTCGACAAAAGAAAAGCTTAGAAATTTCAGTCGAAATTTTTGTTGCGGTACAGGGCTATATCCTTCTTTTCGAAGGCGAGAGTTAGTTCCTCGAATAACGAAGCTGAAGGAAATACCTATACTCACGAAAAAGGATTCCCAGAAAGTTCGTGCTAGAGTGCGGCATAGATAAAGTGTACATATAATAATGCAGGAAACCCGCGTGGGATTTCTTCGACGACTGAAACAAAAAAATAATCGGCGTGGATAGATTCTATCTAAAAAATCCTCATTCCGAAAAATCCACGTTCCAAATTATGGAGATAAAAAAGAGAAAAAAAAAAAAAAGCAAAAAAAACCGGTGTTACGGAGGATAACGAGTAAGAAAAGAGGCGTCGAATCAATTTATCATGTATAATTGCACCGTGCATCAGATACCTACAGGGAATGGCATGTCGATGTTGTGCTACACATTCGCATGTCCCCGCATGGATTTCGCATTGGTGTTTGTTTTACAGTCGTAGTCGATTTCTTCGAATTCCATGGGACAGGTCGAAGTACGTTTGGAGTGGCAGCTGGCGGCCATTAATCTAATATTGTGGTCGCCAACGCCCCCGCGAGTATACGTATCCCTCGCGTGCACGACTCTCGCACCCTATTCCTGCCCTTCCCTCCAAAACCCCTGAACGCCATGTACGTTATCCACGAACCTTCCCCACCCGCATGAGAAACACGCGGAAACGAAGCCGCACTAATGTGGAATCAATGCAAACCGCGGATCACGCGGGATCACGTTTATAACTGTATCCATCCACGCTTTAAAACTGACCAAGACGAATGAAGGCTGCCGGAAAATTAAGGATACCGACCACTAGGTGTGACGGCCAAAGTGGATTACTTTAACACCTCGATTCTCGTACACGAATTCGTGTTTGATCGTAATATATACCTATCCGGTATAGCGCATAGGTATATGTATATACCTATAAACTAGCCCCAGTGGCCTAATCAATGACCTAGTATTAAAAGGGTAAAGTCTCAGTCCACTGCAGTGAGGAATTCCGATGTTCGAGAGCTGGTGTAACACCTTTTTTTTTGTTACACGTTGCCGGAACGAGACTCAAAAATTATTTGAAATAACATTTTTATTACTTCGACGAAAAATTCATCCCGTTATGATGGAATAAATATGGCGAAATGACATGAGATGAACGGGAAAATACGTAGATACCTCTACTTCAGATCGCAATATCGTTCTTGGCAATATTTCGATTACCCTACGCCGAGTGCAGAGGAGCTTTTGTACCTTTTGTTTTCTATTCCTATTTGCCTGAACTGTATCTATAAATCGAACTGCATTTGAATTTAGTCTAATCATCTCGATCAAAGTTGAAGAACAGTAAGGACGCCAACGGTATATCGGTCGAATTTAGCCTGAACTGTGTAGCTCGCAGTCGGGCAATTGTCGATACCAGCGTTAGGCAAAACTTGATCTCCACTGCCGTCGGTGATACGCGTGTACATTGCACGATTATAATTAGCAGCTTAACTTTCACCAATGGAACTCAGGATATTACAAAAATATTTTAGAGTAAAATAGGTAGAGAAGGAAAAATGAAAGAAAAGACTAGAGGATCCTCCAATTTCCTTAATTCCCAAATATATTTCTGTGTATCAGCATGCGTATAATAAATTCGAATTATTATTCAATCCCCTTGCAGCAGGCATGTGATATGAAAGTATGAGAAAATGTTAGTGGAATACTAAATCGATGGTATAAGAAAATCGATCCTACACCCTTCGCCTGCCTGCTGTCCAGATAGTTCATCGTGCTGCAGGGGAAAAAGTCAGTTTTGGTATCACAGCTGTGTGCGAGGTATGCAAAATATATGAGATGCAAGTTTATAACATCTATAAAATACAAAAGGAGAATAGTATTATAGTCGGCAGGGCAAAGGTCCGGATCTCAGAATCTGATTAAGATCCTTTCGAGTATGTGACGATAAGATCTAAGCAGCAGCAACCGCGGCTAACGAAGAGCGCGAGAACCGCCCTCTTCGGGGGCAAGTTCGTTCTGCAATCCTCGATTTGCGATCGCGAAAAGGCGTTCAACTCACGTATTATATTTTACCCAAACTTGACTAGTAGCCCGACAGGGTTTTTATTATTTATAGCAACGGCGAAGGCATAATAAACGAGCCTATAGGACCTTGTTGAAAAAAAAAAAAAAAATGTCTTCACTAATTCGAAGTACTCAGTTATATCTAATTAGCGACGGGAAGTAACACCTGCCAATGGCTTCAAATGCATGAATCAAACACGAAGTAGCAACCAATAATCAACTCGCGGCTCGTAATATATTTAATCGATTATACGATACAGATAGTATCATCGGACTTATTGTGAGCACAAACGATTCTCCTCTTTTTAGCACAGGTCAACGAGGCCGGGAATTCTTCGTGAAAAAACGTGGCTTCTACATTACATCGAATTAGTTATACTTTGGAAATAATTTCAATCAATTGACGAAAGTAGAAATAGGAAAAAAGTGTCTCTTTAATTGCATAGGTTTGAAATTTCACACAGCTAAATGTCCAAATATGCAATTTTGATTTTGTTCAAATTTGGTTCAGGCCTTCTGCTTATTTCCCAATACTCTGATGAAGGTTTCGTTTATAATAGCGATTTTCGGCATTTCAAACTAGTAAATTCCTGAATGACGTCATTATAATCGATATTTTGTAATAGCTCACTCTTTATTGCAATTAAACTCAAGTGGTTCAAACGTGACTATTTCTATATTCATTTTTTGTCAATGAAGAATTATTTTTCTTGTAAATCAAATCTAAAGCTACATAAAATTCGAAGTAATTACACTCAGAACTCAGTTCTTTGCCATTTGAATCTACGTGCTAAAAAGCAGCCAAATCGTGAGATTTATTCCTAATTTCATTCTCTTGAAGTAAATGCAGTTGCTCTGAGAATCCAAAGTTATCATTTAATGTATCTTCATATGCTTTACTTCGTTTTTCTAAATTGTGTATAAGAGAATCTATTACTGGCAACAATGTTTTAATTTTGAAAGCATCTTTATGTCGTCACGATATTCTCCCAATATAATTGTGTATTTTACGAAAAAAAATGCCTCTGAAATTCTGAGGCCTTCAGTAGGCTCCGAGAGTAGGGGCCGAGTAAGCCCATGCGGCCCTGCACCTGGGGTGGCTGTTGTTTACTGATTCCGTAGTGTAGTGACCTCTATCAGTATGAAGGGGAAAATGTTCAGCATTCTTGCTTTTGCGACATAACCTCTTTCATGCTGTAAGAAAAAAACACGTCGTCTGTGCCGGTGCGAACGCGCATTTGACGTGAGCTTTATCGTTAAGTGTTTTTTACATAAGTCAAACAAAATGTTTCCTATGAGTTCTCAAAAAACATACTGGATATTTAGCGATGAAAATGACTTAACGGAACTCCGTGAGAAAACGAATGCGGAATTTATCGAAAAACACGGTGGTAACGTACCTGTAAGCGTTTGAGTGAAATTCAATTTGCTGGTTTCCTCATTTGACAAATGCATTACCTGGCAGTAAATACTCTTTCATTTATGCTTGCAGCGTGATCAAAGAGAAGAGCATTTTCTTACGGCTTCAGAGGAGAGGATACTCCACAAATTCTATGAACTGCAGCTACGAGATTTTTGTAGGAGGTTTGTACCGCCAATGCCACGTCCCACTGTAGCGACTGCACTTCACTATTTCAAAAGATTCTACCTCAGGAACAGCGTAATGGATTATCATCCAAAAGAAATTCTGGTTACCTGTGTCTACCTTGGCTGCAAGGTAAATTAGTTTCAAGTAGAACATCCCTACCTAACAGTACTTGGCAACTTATTTGATTCATGATATGCCCTCGTTCAGGTGGAAGAGTTCAACGTATCGATATCTCAATTTGTGGCCAATATCAAAGGTGACAGAGAAAAAGCATCAGACATTATTTTAAATAATGAATTGCTTCTTATGCAGCAATTAAATTACAACCTGACAGTTCACAACCCTTTCAGGCCTGTGGAAGGTTTAATGATCGACATAAAGGTGAATATTCGTGCAACGCCATGCAATAAATTTTACTGCACTGAATTGTCTTCACCACCACTGTAATCTTCATAAATGTTCCAGACAAGATGTACATCACTCGAGAACCCAGAAAAATTAAGACCTCACATCGAAGAATTTCTCGAGAGGGTATTTCTCACAGACAGTATTCTACTTTATGCTCCAAGTCAAATCGCCTTAGCTGCCACGTTACATGCAGCTTCTAGAGCAGCTGCAAACCTTGACAATTATGTGACGGATACACTATTCTCAAGGGATCACTTACCGGGAATCATTGAAGCTGTAAGAAGTAAGTCAAGCTTGTGATCGCTTCAAGCAAAGAAAAATAATAACACTGCATCACTTTTCAGAAATAAGATCAATGGCGAAGTGTGTCGAACCTCCATCCAGAGAAATTGTCAGATCGTTGGAGAAGAAATTAGATAAGTGCCGGAATCAGGAAAATAATCCAGATAGTGAAATGTAAGTTTCCTTTTCTCAGTTCACTGAGGTTTATTTTCTACATTCTGCTTTTTATTTGTTTCGTATGATAAAAAATGACAAACTCACGCATATTCCAGCTACAAACAGAGAATGCAAGACATGTTGGACGAGGATGATTTACGGGACAACGAAAAATATGCAAAGATCATGCAAGACCAAGCGGAACACGACGAGAAAATTTTAGGTGTCAACAAGATGCTCTCACCTTCGGCGTTATAACAGCGACAACGGTAATTGAAGAATCATATAATGAGATTAGATTCCGACTCCCATAATTTCCGAAATCCGAACCGGAAAAAATTCTGTGATACTTAATATTGATCGGTGTTTAGTATTTATTTAGTGGAGAGATCCCACTTTACATCCAGGCTATTTTCACCGAGATGAAAATTCACGTTTATTTTCTTATTTACAACTTAAATCATACGATCGTAACGGTACACCGTGCCCATTATAAAAATGAACAACTTCCGAAATATTTATTTCAGTTACTAAACGGGGCGATTCCCCCCTGTGAACATAAATATTAAATAAATACAATCATTGTTACGATTCCATAAAAGGACAAAAATCACCAGGCGTTACATTATGTGCGAAACTCTTATGAGATTCGAATACCGGATCTGCATCACGAATTTTAAATACGAATTCTTCCAAGTGGAACGATGTCTTCGGGAATCTGCATTGGAAAATGTAGATTCGATTACAAAAATGATGAATGATGATAATCACATCCCATTATCGTCACTGCCGCAATTTCCTTGTTTCCTTCAAGATTCCTCATTACGATGGGGAGTGTGTACAAGTCTGTAGTCTAATCTCTGACTCCCGTGATGCGAGGAGTGCGGTGAAGGCATACCCTGAAATATGGCGGCGTGTTGACCAGGTGGAAGATTACTTGGCAGTGCTTGAACGGCTGGCATCGCTGGAGGCATTGCCATCGGCGTCAGATGCGACAAGGACGGTAACAACGGGGACCCGGGATGTGGTTGTTGTCCAGGGTAATTAAAAAACCTGCGATACCAAAATTGACCGAAATAAATCCGATGCCCTGACGGTAAGTAAGTAATGATTCCCTAGTAACTTCTCCCGGTTATCTGACAAAAGTATCGATTCCGCGCGTTCAAGTAGAATGTAAAAACGTTATCAGTTCGAGACAATTACCATAGACGATCGCCGACAAATATTGGTCTTGGCGCTGGAATTCCTAAGCTGGAGTAGTACTGTTGTGCGAATAATTCCACGTCGTTCGTGTATTTTCTTTTCCATTTCGTTCGACGATTTTGAAACCAAATTTTAATCTGAAACCAAAAGATGTAGCATTTTAAGATATCTGATGTCTTCCCGCAATAGCTTTCCGTTCTTTCCCCACAATTTTCCTTGTAAAATGTACACAAACGCGTTACTAAGTTTCGGAAAGGGATGGTGTGCGGTTTCAGTTGACACTTTACGCGTGTTTCGAAGCACTATATTATCAGCCCGTGACATTTCGTGGCTTTATACCCTAGACGCATGGTATACGTTATGCTGCATACAGCAGCTATTGAAATGTAACTACCTAAAAATAGTTTACACCATAGAATGCATTACCCGAGAATCCCTCGAGCGGATATTGAATAACGAAAAATAAAGAGAAAAAATAATCCATCTATTTTCGGGCGTGTGCAAATCGATTCCTCGGAAATTCGTATATTCGGGAATCGGTAGAAGAAATCTCGGGATAAAATTCCTTTATCCGGTTTCCCGGCTCATAATTTCGCAATAAGACCGCATCGATTTTGGAAAACATCTAATTCGAATTTTTCACCCTCATTCGGATGCCCGGTAATTTCGGCGAAAGATTTTCTGGCAACGCCACGTAATCTATCAACTAATTACCCGCCACTCCAAAGCGATTATCTTATGGTAATAACAAACGTCATGCCTCGTAAGGCGTCGTGACAGGGTCTGCGGGTCTCAGAAGTAGGCTTAAAATGTAAGGACCGAAAAGAGCGTCTCTTTGAGGTTGAAGAGCCTGGGGACGAAATCATTTGAATCCGAGAGTCTTTTACGCTTGTAGAACAGCGCGGGGGAGACGTATAGCCAGGCATAACTGTCACAATATTTCTCGGTCTTAACGAGCCGTGGTAGTTAGGTATATAAGAAGCGGCCGAAAGCTGCGCTACTGTACAGCATCCTCGATCCCCTTCTTTCCGTATTTTCCGTCTGCAGAGATGGTCTTCCGTTCGGATACTTCGACTCGCTGCGACGCCGCAGCGTAAGACTATCCGCACGGTTGCACTCGAACCAAGAAGCTGGTGAAGACAGGCGTCGATTTTTTAATTAGGATATATTGCATCGCGTTTATTTTCACCCTCCATTCCTAATTCCTTGCGGCCTATGGTACAATGTTACGAGTAACTCTATACCAGAGTTAGCTACGGCCGAGGGTGTAAAGCTTATATGGTTAAACAAAGTCGAGCCGCGCGCTTGTAAGTTTCACACACCGGATCGCATAATCCGACACAAAAAAATGTGTGACTACTTCTCGAATGAAGGATATGCAAACGCGCACCCGGATATGTTTCTAGAGTTTCTTCGGTTTCTCATTCAACTCCTCGTTTCTGAGTATACTTCTATGCGCGTTGCTTTCAATTCTCGATTTCTTTATGCGATTCTATATAGCGTCGTCGCACGTCCGTCAAGTTTAATTTTATATTCGCGTGTGTCTGATATTTTGCGTAAATCAGAAGGAAAAGTAGCTGATATTCATCATGGGGATGAAAGCGTTACTCTCTTCCAGGCTGGAGAGGTACAGAAGGATAACATTAAGACTTTCGTACGATATACGTCGAAATTCCGTAGATTCCGAGGGAGAAAAACCTCGGAGGGTGGAGAGGTGCTAATTGGGCTAATAGGAGATTTCTATACGAGTTCTATAATTCTCTCCGAGCTTACGCTCTACCCTCGTACACCCCTAAATGTGGCGCCAGAATCCCGTTCGCTGGCGTCTTCCGTGTACACCGAACACGTGTGTCAAAGGACGCCCCATAATTCAATTCTAGTTTAACCCGGGTTCGACCCGGGGCGCCAGTAAAACCCGGATATACCAAAACCTATTTCAGGTGCTCAAAGTCTGCGACTGCGGAAGTCTGACGCGTCAAATACGATTAACGGATTCGCTGCCAGTATTTTGATTTCCGATGCTCGTTATAAGCGGCGCGAATTCGTACGTAATGATTCGGTACGTCTCAACTGCAAAACCGCGGTTCCTCGGTCTAAATACTCCGAGATTCGTATACTGATCATCTCATCGCATTTCCGATTATTGTATCAATGTCAGCTCACGGTACTGCCGTAGGGATTTCACACTGGCGCCTAGCTTCCGAATTCCATAGCTAAGGGTGCGCGCTTGGTATTTAAAATTTATTGGGGCAGCTCAGCAGCTTTTCCGAAATTCGGGAGGGTCTGAATTCTGAAAGAATTATCACTGAGTCACGTGTTGGCGCGACGCCTTCCTACGGAAAAGACCCCATACTATACGCATAACGAATCCTTATCAAGGATCACCCAAGGAATTGATCTCGGAAAAGACAGCAACGTTATTTCGCATCCGATCGTCATAGCTTCGCGGTAAAAATTCTGCAAGTTTTTCGCGTCGTCATGTTTTCCGTTCGCCGTTTGACGTATGAAAATAAATATAAATCAGCTCACGCAGAGTAAACAGTGAACCGGTTCACGTACTGCCAGCTGTGACGAACATCGTTTGAAAATTCTTGCAACTGCGGGCGCGGTAATAATTTTTAACAAGTACGATCGGTGCGTAACGCCTCACCTGAGTTTCGGTGAGTTTGAGGCTCTTGCTGAGCTGCAATCTCTTAGCCACGCTCAAGTACTTGTTCCTCTCAAACTCCGCCTCCAGCGACTTGATCTGGGCGGCTGTAAATGCGGTGCGCGGTCTTTTTTTCCGATCTTCGTCGCTCGTCCCACACCCGCTTCCAGGTCGAGTAAGGGGATTTTCATCCCCGCCAACGCTGCCGGAGGACAAGTTTGTTCCACTGCTGCTTGTACACGCCTCTGAAATAAAGTACACACGGCCGTCAAATGATGAAATAATTTTTCATCTCGTCATCAGATTTTCTCCCGATAACGCGTCTTCGCCAAGGTGCTCACTATTTCATCGGTATAATTGCAGCCGTTTAGGTGAAAACGGCTTTCGATTATCTTCGAATATGTATAAACTGTATATTATTTGTATACATATATCCCATTTTTACACGGTGTTGGAACTGACGTAAAATGAAAAAGGTCGCGTAGGTTTTTTCCCGTCGGAGCAACCGCCTGCGGTGTAGCTTGGTTTATAAGTGTCTGGGATCATCTTCTAATTATCTGGCCATTCGTCAGACGAGGGAGGACGGGCCGCGACGCAATGACAAATGTCTCACGAGGGCACGCACGTTGAGCTAAAGCTGCTACAGCGATGTGTATATAGAAGTAAAATGTTTAGAGGTGCACATCGGAATAAAGTCAGGATATATTTATACCCTCTCAACGCTGGAAGAGAGCACCGCGCGGACTCGAAACCTAGAAGATTCAAAGGTTCTATCTGGAGGATATAAAATGGCGCATTACGCGCGGTCTCGTACTGCAGTTTTACGGAGAGGCGAATTCGAAAACGTTAAATTTGATCCAAAAACGCGAACCTACCGTCTCCTGTTTATAATTGGGCTACAAATTAACCTGCTCTACGGCGTCGCTATGCGGCAAGAGAAAAGGAATAATTTTAATTGGGAATTCCTCAGCGGTAAGATTCACGACTGTGAAAACATCCAAGATCAGAATAATCGTACTCGAATACTCGAAGTATGCGCTCTCAAATTCCTTCCGACACGTTCGCGTCGCATTATAAAATCGTATCATACGTCGGATAATAATTCGAATATATTTATATCGTGACGCTGCTCCGTCTTAAAATTTCCCAATTTCCCCTCAATCATACTGCAGGGAAGAAAAACAGGTCCAATTCGAAAATCATTTCGTTCAAAGTCATGTATGGAATTTTACTCAATATTACATGCTTAATTCGCCCTGATAATTTTCGTTCGATTCACTTTGAAATTCGTTCGAATGAAAGAGAAAAAAAAAAAAAAAAAAATGGCTTCGCCACATCAGCTGCTGGTCATCGCTCGGTGCGAAGACTAATTTCCGTCGATGATCCCGCAACAAATAATTTTTCTCTCTTTGCGATCGTGGATCCGTCGACGTAACGCAGTCGTGACAAAGAAAAAAAAAATCTATGGAAATAAAAAAACCGAATACAAAATTAGAAAATTGACTCTAATCTCGACTAAATCACACGGTGATATACAACTTGTGTACAGATAACGTGACAGTCTGAGAACGCGTTTCAAATGGCCAAGTATCGCACGTATACCGCGGTATACCGGCCAGTTTTGTAAAGATTTCAGGTGACGTTCGGCCACGCCCTGCAGGCAGTAAATATCTTTGAAAACTATTCGTAGCCCCGCGAAATGGGAGCTTTAAGATGCCCCCGAAGCAGGGGCATCGCTTGCGGAGATTCGAATAGCGGCTCGCTGAGATTAACGAACGAGATGGAAGGATATACCGTACAGATCGGTATACATATACACTAGCGGGAACAGGAACTTCGCCGGAGCGTTTACCGGCTACTAATTGTCAGATCGCGACGTAATTGTTGGCCGTCTCGCCTTTTTCTGCACCGAGCGCGCGGTCCTCTCGAAACGAGCGGGCTAAATTCGTCCACCCGTCCTATCCCTGCAGCAGCACGCTTCTTGTTATAAGTAGTTCTTATTCTGCCATGCCGTGCATGTCTTACCTATATATGACATACCCCCGATGCTCGTACGAGTAAACGCGCGTATACGTATACGTATATGTAAAATTCACGTGCGTGGATAATACGAGTGTGTATAGGTATATTTACGTGGAGAAAAGCTACCGATCGGAGCGTTGCTGCAACCGCGGCGACGCGCGATATATACTCAACTCGACGACATAAAGACACGAGTGAAGCGAAGCTTTGCTGTGACTTGCGGGAGTACTAAACGTCCAAACACACTCCTCGACGGATCGCCTAACTAATTACGAGCCTCGACCGCGGCGAAAGCTATTTGCCGTCAAATCGATTCGGAAAAGCTCCGTCGAAATATTGAAATCACTCGCGGCACAGGGTCATCGAGAGATATCCCGACGGCGATGCGATTCGGGTAACACGATTTATCGGTGATAATTAATTCGCGTCCAGTTTTAGAATTTCTTCTAATCGAATCGATTGCTCGATATCCGCAACCCGCCCGATTTCGTTGACGGTTGACGTAGGTTTGGCTCTTGAATTCCGACTAATACGACGACTCGATTAACATATATTATGCACGAGACTGTCGAGCACCTGTGTAATTAATTAGGCGTTGACCGAAAGTCGAGAATGGATTATTTATTCGTTGAACTTAATTTTATCTTGTTCGCGATGAATCATAAATGCTCACCAAGCTATACCTACGTTGTCGCGGACATTTTTTTCACTCCCCGTATCGTACGGGATGAAATTAATTTTCTCATTTTTTCGAATCTGTTCGTTGATTGCGCGACCGCGCGTGAATTCCGAAAGTTGACACGACTGTAATCTACGATCAGCGAGAGTTAGAAAAATGCGTTACACGTTCACATATCGAGTAAACGCATATAAATGCATTTTTCATCCCCCGAAAACACGATGATATACGTATATACCCGATATGCCTTCAACGTTATTTTATCTTCGAGTGAATTCAACGTCCCTCGGTGAGAATTTCTCTCAGCTCGCTGGCAGACCGGAAGAAGGAGAAAATAGAGGAAAGACGATGTGTCACGTTAACGCGGTTCCGAATCGGTTACTTTCTAACTTGCAGCGAGCGAACAAAGCTAGGAGGACGGCTCAAAGGGTAACCGAAAGGAAGTTGGAGACCTTGCGAAGGAAAGTGCAAGAAAAAAGCTGTACTCGTATACGTCTACCGCACAGAAAATCGACAACGAGTCGAGAGCGTGCGAGCTTGCAATGCGCTCTCGCGGTGCAGGAGAACCGCGCGATGTACGTACGTTTGCCGCAGGAATAGAATACCACGCCTCCTAGTTTACCTAATTGCTGCGAGCGACGCTGAACTTGTCTCCTAATTATTCAGTGATGAATGAGACGTACGTTCTTCGGGTTAAAGAAACACCCGGGAAAACACTCCGATAAGACACGCTAATTTTACTCGCACCGTATCACGCCCCATTTCGCCTATACACATCCGTAAAATACAAGCTCTTCGCTGGCTGGTTTATTAATTTATTGGTTTTCCACCTGCGGAGAATCTAATCTCACATCTTTTCCATAGCATTTCTATGCAGCGTAATGGGACTAGAATTTTATAGATTACATACGAAAATCTGCAGATTTTACACATCGAAATCATCCACCCCGCGGTGCGACACGGTTAAGAATAATGTTCAGGAGCGAATTAATTCGACAAACGAACACAACGGCCGAGTAGACGAGCGACTTTCATCTTTGATTCTTTGAATTTTTTCGGGCCGCTACGCAGCGTATACACAGCTAAATCTCTTTGAATTTCTTTGGAGACAAGTTGTTGCCGTCCTGCCCGCGACTCTGGAAGATTTACGCTGAGACGTCTAGGGATGCAGGCTTTGTAGTCGGACTCGGTGTCTCCCCTGCTCGCATACATGTATACGCGTATATATCTCGCAATTTGTGTCTCTGGAGCTGAGAATCACATTGTATGTAATAATTCACGTCTGGAAAGTCGTGAATCGGGAATCCCCACAAATCACATAATTATGTGTACGTCGAATAATCAGAGCTACTAAAAATCGGAAGATTCTACCCGAAGACAATTGAATTCTATGTGTATTATTAGACATTTATTGTCAGATGTATCGTTAATTTTTGGTTTATTTGGACGATATCGTATGAACGACAGAAAGACAAATTCCATTTGACAACGGGGGAGAACCTGACGATAAAGGATAACAAGAGCATTAAAATATGGAACACAAAGCGGGCGGGAACGACACTGGGCGTCGCACCACCACCGGAAGTCATGGATCAAACTCCAGCCGCTGCAGCACGAGTATAATATAAACGCGTCTCGCGGATAATTGGCGTATGCGATTTGACAAACCTACTGAAATTCGAACAAGATGATCGTATGCCTGAATTTTGCATTTATTTGTTCCACCCTGACGACGATCGTTTGCCGTAATATAAATAACAATTACAAAATTAGGTCTTCGAGGCAGAGCAAATAGTGAAATCGTCCGTCTGTACACCTTTCGCGTTGTATAAGTATGTTATAAATTTTCAATGTGTCTTTTCAAGTGCCAACAGATCTCATAAAAACGATCGTTAGAAATGATTCATTCGATCGGTCATATGATCCGACCAATTGGGAAGAAAGAAATTTGCTACGATTGATAAATCGTCCCTGTATACCATTAGGTTACTGATATACGCGCTGCGACGCGGTCGAGATATTATTTATTGAAAGTGAAGCTGTCTGAATAATTCGCCGACGCCATTTTCGGAGCACCGAAACAATCCGCATTTCAATCACGAGTCAATTGCTGCTGAAAAGAAAACAAATTACCGCAGCGATTATAGATGGGGTTGAATAATTTCAACCCCCGGCCTTACCGTAGCTTATCTCAGGCTCGGGTGAAGTTGAACAAACTATATCCACGTCCTCGAGATCGATTTGTTCCTCTTCCTCCGTAACCGACATTGAAGAATCCGGCACGTTTGTTGTCAACCCCGTTTCTTGTTCGTTAACTATCGATATAATTTTCTCAAATTAAACTCGGTAATAAAATGAAAATACTGCAGTGCAGGTGGCGAAAGATGAATAAAATTTGCACGGATCCCGTTATCCGCTTACTATATATCTTGGATATTGTACTATATTATGCGCTATGTCATCTGCCATGCCACCCTAAAAAACCTGTACCTATATACATGAGGTGAAGAAACTTACACTCTGGCCGAGTAATATTAGTTTGCGTCCGAAAAATATCCCTTGTATTTTGATTCTGAGTTGAAGAATTGCCGTCGTCACCCTTCGAGGGTGCTAATAATCTGTCAATGCTAAATGCCGCTGCTCTCGCGCTACTCTCAACAGAATGAATCGACACTTTTGACGATGCGTTAGAAATCGGCGGCCGACGAGGAATCACACTGTCTGCCATTTTGGTGTCCGTTTATATCTGCACTTTGCACTTGACGAATCTTTATCCAATTACCATTTGTTGCACCCCTAATTATTCAATTCTATACAGCTGATTCAAATTGTACGCGCACTCTTCGATTACCAATCTCTGTAAGAGCAGACACTGATTAAAAAACAAAAGTTTAAATTTACACCGCGTGTGAGTTTAATGTATTTGCAGAGTTTAAAAATTTGGCGAACCGATTTTTGACCGCAGAATGAAAGAGTTAAATTTTTCAATTTCGTCGAATTATTTTTCGCGCACGTATAAATTTCCATCTGTATTTCACCATCGCATCGCGTGTACTTCTATAAATTAATCCGCTGTACGATCAATTGTGTCGATCGATCAATCGTCGAAACAGTTGCGACGTTCTGTACCGAATAAGAAGCGACTTGGTGCACATCTATTAGCACCTCTTGTTAACTGGATTAGTTAGAGAAGTCACTGTTAGAATAGCGGCGTCGAAACTTCTTTTTTTTTTACTTTCGTATTTGAATATTTCGTATTGCTTTTTTGGCGTCCCGACGCTCGAGGCGTCTCCAAAATCCCACGTGCACGTGACGTCGTTAATCCCGTAGCCAATCTCGATCTTCGAAGGGAGTGGCTTGGCTCACACGTGGTTCAGAGAATCTTAATGATCTCGTATCACGATGGTTCGACCACTAAACGGCAGTAACGAGGCAGCCACAAATTTATCGCCTCTGTCACAAGCCGCTCGTCCGTTCGGCCGTTGCTGTACCAGCTATACATCGCCGTATTATTCTTATTATTATCGTTTTCATACAAAAGTCTAACATAATTGTTGCCTGTCTTTGAGGTCGTTCTTGACGGCCATGGTAATTGGAAGATTGGAGCGGAAAAAGACTCAATTTTTAATCTTACTTTTCTCTTTTTTTATCTTACCTCATATTCTTTTTTCTCGTCATCGGCTCGCTCGCTTTTGTCACACCGTTTGATCTCAAAAACTTCCGGGGGATTATAAGGCAGAGATTTTTTACCGAACCGTATAATAGCGACCTGCTGCGGATGATTATCATTTTTTGTTAATTTTGCCTCACGTGATCATGTCCGCATCTTAAGAAAATCGTGTAAAGTCGCTGCAGTTTATACTTTATCCCGTAATCTCTTGTTTTATACGATGATACTTTTACCGACTCGAAAACGCTGTAAAAGAATAGAACAAAGATCCGTTTGATCTTCGGAATAAAACAAAAAAGTTTAGAAATTATGTAGACTGGTCTCTACCCAGCGATTTCCATATTTATATTAGTCACAAAATTTTCTGAGTGAAGAGGAAAAATTATAGTAACTAAATGAAAATTTTTATTTTCCGCACTAAACTTGCAAAATAGATAATGTTCTGGTATGGGTACGGGTTTTTATACACCGCGGAGCAATGGACACGCTAAACAAGGCTTTGCGAGATGAAATGCGACTCCGAAAATATGTTTACCTAAAAAACTATGAGATATGCTTCTGTTTCGTGACCAGCACGTGTCCGGTTGAATTGACTGATTTACGGTAGTCCGCTCAGCTCTCAGAATATGCACTTGCCTGGTCCGAACACCAATTATGCGTAAAATTATTAAACACTTGAAATATTCGATATCAAATTTCACTCGTTGCACCTGGAATGCATTAGTCCGGTGGATGTATTTGAAAGAGGAGGAAAGAGAGAGAAATTGGCTCGGAAAATGGACTCCAGCTATTCATTTTATTTTTTTCTTGCGCTGCTGCAGTGTTGAGAAAATAGAGAATTGGCTGTTTTTTGCGTACATCGATGTACATATATATTTATTCGTAATTATCATTTTGTTTTCATTATCTTTTTTTACCGAACTCTAAATAATGGTACAAAATTTTTCAATGTTGCCGACTATGTGTGTATATTCAACCGAACTGAAGTCTGGAAATTAGGTGAGAATAATTAATGCTTGATATTAGATATTTAAGTAATGATCAAAGTGCCTACTCCTACTCGAATGAACGGTTATACATGGGGTGAAACCGATTTACTCAATGTCGATAGTACGAATCACATTTTGAATGCAGATTAACGATGAATTCTATTTTCCTTCACCTAGAGAACATAGTGTACATTTAATGTACGTATTACACACATCCATGGTATTTTAAGGTATTCGTGTTTTTTTTTTTTTTTTTAATTTATGTGTCTTTCAAGAACTGGCATTGCTTCATAAACAAGAGAGATGTTTTCATTCCATTGATACCTATATTTATTAACGATTAATTACTTCATTATTTAGTTAGTTGTTAGCAGTAGATAAGAGAAGCTCAATATTCGCCTATTTCAGTTGAATCATTTCCGTTCATTCTTTCAATCCAATCACCTCGTTAAAAAATATTCAGCGCTTTAGCGATAGTGAACCCACGTCTGTTTTATATATTATAAAGAATGAGAAAAAAATCCCGCTAACCACGCGATAATTATTTCGTCTAATATATATTGAATAGATAATAGGTATACGTATGCCGCTATATAGACATATATTATTTGTAACATCTGATGTAATAATATCGATAATAAAATTAACAACGTATGATAGTTTTTTTTTTCTTTTTCCCGCGTTTATAATCTAATGACTTGGACCTTTTTTCTCCTGTGTGTGTAATTAAACG
This sequence comes from Athalia rosae, assembly GCF_917208135.1. Lineage (NCBI taxonomy): Eukaryota > Metazoa > Arthropoda > Insecta > Hymenoptera > Athaliidae > Athalia > Athalia rosae. The sequence continues at coordinate 28,821,360 of NC_064026.1, read as the reverse complement.
ATTCTACGCGAATGATAATTTTATTAGGACGAGTCTAGAATGACATTTTGAATCTCACATTTGCTGCGTGGAATTTCCATTCCAAGTATTATTCTCATCGCTATCCTGATCACCGCTTGAATTTAATCGATGGATGTTGCCCTGTGCCCTGATCGTTGTACTTCCCTGGCCGCCAAGATTTCGCCTTATTAATCTGGAACCGAATAACGAATTCGATTAAAATAAACCTATTTACTAATAATAAACGAACTCTGATCCCTAGTTATATTCTGGAAGCTTATATCGGCTCAGAACTCACCCAGGTGGCGGAGCGCTGGTTTGTGCTGATGGTGAAATTGGTCCATCCGTGCTGCTCGTGGTTGAGCTGGAATTTTGATGTACCGTAGGACGTGGAGGTATCCCAGTGAAATATGCCCTTATGTAGCCAAAGGCTGAAGCTATTGATGCAAAAATAGCCCACATAAAACGAGACAAATATCCATCATCCTGGGCTGATGTTACAACAGCCGTGTTGTTGGACTAGAACAAAACCGGATTCATGTAAACAGCTGTGCATTGTAATAGTGCGGTAGGTAGACCCGTCTTCAATATTAATTTCACGACTTGACGTACATTTCTGACTGGCAATATCAAAATCACCGCACTGGGGACCAATTCCAGTTCAACCAATGTTTTGCCATCATCTGCAGCTGTTAATTCTCTTCTAGGGAATGACGTAGATAAGGCAAATTGACGGAAAGGTAATTCAATGTTATCGACGATGTAAGCACGGAGAGCTCCAAGTGTAATTGTAGATTCAAATTGTCCCATGTGAGGAGTGCCACTAGGTAATCGGAATTGAATTCGGACGATACCGGAATCATTTGCTGTTGGTGTACGTGGTTTTGGCTGTTCTTGGACTGGACTTGGTTGCGACGATTGTTGCTGCTGGTACAGAAAATAGGATCATCAGAAAAAAGTAAATGATTCGAATTTACTAATACAGAATACAAGGTAACTACAAACCTGACGATTGAGTTCTCTCTGTTTCCTTTCTATTTTGTCTTGTGCTATTTGCTGCCTTACTCTTTCTTTGGCAGCAGCTTCAGCCGCTTTTTCACGCTGTCTTTCCTCATAAGCCTGTTTTATTTCTAAGTCCTGCTGTTTCTGTTTTAACTTCAGTAATTCCTGACCAGTTTTCCTCCTTTCGATCTCACTTTCCCGTGCTTTCCTCGCCTCTTCCTCTTCCCGCTGCTGCTTCTTCAACTCAATCAACTGTCGTGCTCGCTCTAACTTTTCCTAAAAGAAGATCAAACATTTACTGACTTACATATAATGATACAGGTGCTCAGGAAAATCAACAAACAACTGGTTCCACATCACAAGAAGAGATTACAAGCTCGAATTTACCTCAGCTGTTAACTCTGGAATCTCTGAAACACTACTGCTCTGAGATGGAGTATCCAATTTTTTCAGGGGTTTTGTTTCAGGCGTAGGGACAGCTGGACTTGGTTTCGCAGTTACTGAATCAGTTGTCTCACTATCTTGGTGTTGTTTTGAAGTTGTAGGTAATGGAGCCATGCTAGCCTCTGACTTTGCAGTGTCTAAATTAGTTGTACTAATTTCAGCCTCACTTGGTTTTGCAGAAATAGTTAGTGATGCTACGTTCTGTTCAGCCTGAATCAAAGATGTAGAAGAATCCTTTTGGGCTGGCTCGACTTTTTTTAGGATTGTATCAATTTTTGTCATGAGATCTGCAATACTTGTCTCTCCAGCAATAACTTCTATGGGTGCTCCATTTTGGCCAATAAAAAATAACGACGGAACAGGCACCAATTTATCTGACCATGAAAGTTGAGGTAAACATTTTAAACCAAGTAGTAATGTTGGGTACATCTATGAAATACCATGAGAAAAAAGGATACAGATTTGTGCAAAGAATCCGTAAGACTCTGAGCCTCCCTCTAGTTTGATAGCTACAAATTCATCACGCTCCAGTCGTGATGAAATTTCTCCACTGTCAACAACTTTGGCAATTTCCACTGACGCATCATCCTTTCCTGTACACAAATTGCACCATTTCAAATTGCATTTTGAGTTGAGCGATTTAAATATACTGGATAAATTTTTTCGAATATGAACGTACAAAAGTAAGAATGATTAGGCATAAAAATTATGCATTGCAGTGAAAATACTGACACAAAAACAGTAGAGTGGTACTTGTCACTGAAAAATTTAGTGAGAAGTTTGGTAAAGACATAAGTGTTGATCGATTTATGAAAGATAGTTGTTAACGTTTTAGCGAAAATATGAAAGTCTTAAAGGTCAGTAAAGACATAACCCTGATTAAAAATACTAACCCTCGACAAACACAACAAAAATTGCCTTCCTGGATTTAGAAGCTGCAACCGCCTCATTTATACCACCCTGAAACCACTTCATTTCCGTAATTTAGTTGTTACTGATCAATTATTTCCTTATTTGTACGATAATCTCCACTGAATGATGCGATGTCAAAAATGGACTGATTTCACAGAAAATTTAATACTCAACAGTTGACGAGGTTCATGAAGTTAGAACCCGAGTTGAGCTGTCTCGACGCTCGATCGGTTCGATTGCGCCAGTTTCGAGGTTCAGGAGCAGAGATGTTGGAAAGTAAAGACGCTACTGGCGGGTCGTGATTAGGTCGTGATGTTGGGAGAATTTTTTCGAAGTAAGGAGCAATATTGCTCGAATTTCTGTTAAAAATACGTAGTGGTATTTGATCATTACCAACGTTTTGATTGCCAACAAGTGCAAGTGCGCACTCGCACTTGCCAATTGGAAGACAGCTATAGATAAACGTCAAAAGGTGTCAAACCACTTGCTCTTACTGTCAAAATGTGGAAAGCAATATAGAAATAAAGTTACAAAAATTTTTTGCGGTCACTGATTATGTGTGCAATCAGTGTGCATTATTTACAGCTCGTATGTGTGTGTGTATGTCACCATGTGAATCATATGTATGTTTGAAATTCTGCATGTACAGAGACCCTGGTGTCCTATTTTTTTTGCAATACTATTAAAGTTTTTACTAAAGTTATATAATTGAAGTTGAAATTAATCTATCTTAATCAAACAGACAATCATAATTATTCACATCTATGTATGTTATGATTCCAAGAAGATGTTCAATATGGACATCGATTCGATGTTTTTCATGTGAATACCAAAATAAACAATTTCTTTCAAAAGAACTCAAGTCGTTACTCGTTAACGAACACCCAAACGGAAGGTTAGTAACACAATGGACTATAAACAATGCTAATAATAGTAATAATACTAACCATCACGATGATATAATGGATGCAAAACGTATGCAACAACTTCAATTTCATTAATTTTTTTTCGTTTTCTATTCTGCAGGTATATTTATAAAGAACGTTCATTCGTTCCTTACAGTATAAAAATGGCATCAACAACAGCAGGCGATGTGACTTCTAGTGAAAACAAGCAGAACAAATTGGCACTTGAGAAGTCTCCATATCTCTTGCAGCATGCAAATAATCCCGTACAGTGGTACCCATGGGGTAATGAAGCCATTGAAAAAGCTCAACGTGAAGATAAACTTATATTTTTATCCGTGGGTTATTCTACTTGTCATTGGTGCCATGTTATGGAAAGAGAGTCATTTGAAAACCCGGAAATTGCCAGCATTATGAATCGGTATTTTGTCAATGTTAAAGTTGACCGCGAAGAGAGACCAGACATTGATAAAATATACATGACATTCATTCAAGTAAGTTTCTCACAAATCTAAAACTTAACATTCATTGATGTGATAATTATTTGTGTATTCTCCTCTAGGCTATATCTGGACGTGGTGGATGGCCCATGAGTGTATTTCTCACTCCAGATTTAAGCCCTGTTACAGGTGGAACTTATTTTCCCCCTACTGATAAATATGGACAACCAGGTTTTCCAACCATACTAACCAGCATTGCGCATAAAGTAAATATTTAAGCTTCGGAATATTTTTTCTCTGATTCAGATTACTGTACTTATTTCAATTTTTTTGTCGATTTTTTCAGTGGCTCGAGAACAAAAGTGACGTTTTAAAATCCGGAAGCCGTATTCTTGAAGTATTGAAGCGTTCAGTCACTGCGGAGAGTCTTCCTAAAGTATGTTTGCTGTGAAGTGGCAAATTAGGATTTTTCTTAGTCAAGTTTATTTTTACAAACAGGAAGGAGTTGTGCCATCGATTGATTGCGGATTAGATTGTGTCCGGCAACTAGCAGGCGGCTATGATGAAGAATTCGGTGGATTTACAGACGCCCCGAAATTTCCTCAGCCAGTTAACTTTGATTTTCTATTTCACGCATACGCAAGAGATCCTACAACTGAGGCTGGTAAGAATGCCTTGAATATGTGCCTGCACACACTTACTAAAATGGCAAACGGAGGAATCCACGATCACATTGGACAAGTGAGCACACAGAAGTTCATCGTTTTATTTAACGAGCAATTCAATGAAAGTAATTGTCAACCTAGTCAATTATAACTTCCAGGGTTTTTCACGGTATTCCGTTGATCGGAAATGGCATGTTCCACATTTCGAGAAAATGTTGTATGATCAAGCTCAGCTCTTGAGATCTTATGTAGATGCTTTTGTGATTACGAAAGATGTGTTTTTCTCGAATATTGTCGATGATATCGTTCAATATGTGACCCGAGATTTGTATCATAAGGTGAGCAGGCATGAAGCGGGAGTTGCATTTCATTGCAAAAAATTCAAATTTAGATACCGAGTGAACGAAACAGAAATATCTATTACTCATAGGAAGGGGGATTTTTTAATGCGGAGGATGCTGATTCACTACCCACTCATGATTCAACTCGCAAACAAGAAGGCGCGTTTTACGTTTGGACTCACCAAGAAATAGAGGATCTTCTTGGTAATCCTATTCCAGGGAAAGAAGATCTGGAGTTCTCGGATGTATTCGCTTTTCATTTTAACGTTAAGCCAGAAGGAAATGTGGATGTTTCGCAAGTGGGTCAAACTTTTGTCAGTTCTCAACTAAAGCTGAATTTCAAACGTATTTTTGGCATACTACTTTTTAGGATCCTCATGGAGAACTAAACAGACAGAATGTATTGATAGTTTATGGATGTTTAGCTGAAACTGCTGAACATTTCAATTTGAGCACAACAGATCTGAACAAATATTTGGAGGAAGCATGCAAAATACTCTACCAAGCAAGGTTGAAGAGACCCAGACCTCATTTGGATGACAAAATAGTCACATCGTGGAATGGTAAGTATTCAATCGAAATTGAAATTAGATCTCATCAATTTGTGATTTCAAACAAATGATTCTCAGGTCTGATGATCAGCGGATTAGCAAGGGCTGGTTTTGCCATGAACAATAAAAAATATGTAGAGTTTGCCGAAAATGCAGCTATATTCGTTGAACGTTACTTATTCAATGCCAATGAAGGCCTGTTGTTACGTAGTTGTTATAATGGTGAAGGAGATACAATCACTCAAACGTGAGTAAGGTTTTGAAGCGTTTCCAGTTCTAAATGGAATTGCACTTCAAGTACCTATATGTTAAAATTTCAGGAGTGTGCCAATAAACGGATTTCACGTCGATTATGCATTCATGGTCAAAGGATTGCTCGATTTATATGAAGCAACGTTCAATAAGCACTGGTTGGAGTTTGCAGAAAAATTGCAGGAGATACAAGATAATTTATTCTGGGATTCTGTAGCTGGAGGGTACTTTGCTACGACTAAAGAAGATCAGACAGCGATTTTGCAGCTTAAGGATGGTAAATACAATAAATTGTGAATCATTCTTTGCAGCAATTGTAAACTCGACAAATCATTCACGCGATTCATTTATTTTCAGATCACGATGGAGCAGAACCATCCAGTAACTCTGTAGCATGCGGAAATCTTTTGCGATTATACTCTTACTTAGATCGAGCTGAGTTCAATGAGAAAGCTTCGCAACTGCTTATCTCATTCAAAGAATCTCTCACACGTGTCCCAGCTGCACTTCCAGAGCTAGTATCTGCCCTTTTACATTACCACGATTCAATGACGCAGGTTTGTTTTTTAGATAGAATTCGAAATTCTCACTGGAACGTTATTTCAGATATTTCCATCATTTTCTCTATTTTTTATTTTAAAGATCTACGTAGTAGGAAGAAAAGATGCTGCCGATACGAATGTCCTTGTGAATATTATACGAGAGAAATTCATCCCTGGGCGGGTATTACTACTGGTCGATCATCAGGATCCCAATAACGTTATATTTAGCAAAAGTAAAGTCATGCTGAGTATGAAATCTCTCAATAATCGTGCCACAGTCTACGTATGTCACCGTCACGTTTGCTCTCTACCAGTTACCGAACCTCATGAACTTGCTACGCTTCTTGATGCAAAAAATTAGTTCAGCAGGAAATTGTTGATTCAATTCTATGTACATTTATGAATGATGTTGATTATCTCTGTTGTAAAAATATACTATAGTATGGTAAAGGTGCAGAGGTATAGTTGTTATTCTTGGAGAAAATATTCGTATTTCATATAAAACGAAGGTGCCGATGTTCGATTCACCTTTTATTCTGTTATTACATTTCTAAGAATTGTCGATCGAATCATAGGGGAAAATCGAGTAGTATCGGACAGTAATAAAAAACTAACATTCTACAAAATTGGTCGTACTTACATTGCGTTAGGTAACCCTCCGTATGAACGCACTCTTCAAGAGCCCAGCCTTGACAAAAATCACACCTAATCTAATGTTCTTCGAGAAATTCTCCACATATTACACACTCAGTGCGTTCATTTTCGTTCAGTTCTTTATGCTGTGTATTTTTGCATTTCGAATTCGACTTTCTTGCCACAGTGCGTCCCTTCTCATTTTCGAGTTGCAGGACCTTCTTACTATTTTGACTCCTTAGTTTTTTGTTTTTCAAATCACCGAATGATTAGTAGCAAAAATTACAGAACAAATTCTTACCATAGAGATCTCGTAACGGTTTGAATATTGTTTATCACACGCACTCATCACTTTTGAAATCAACAAATGCCCAAGAAACAACTTTTCGGACTCCGAAAAAAACACGCGCGACATACATATATCGATCAAAGTAATCCCATTAAGTGTCTTCATCTATTGACAAATCGTTGAATCTCGATGTGGCCAATACTACTCGCTGTCCGATATTACCCAACCCACCCCTAATATTTTTGAAAAATTTAAGCCGGAAAAGGGCTCAGATGTTAGTTTTTCTTGAGGTACTAGAATCACAACGATAATTCATGATGATTCTAAAAATGAATTTTTGCAGGGAGAGTTTTTGATTATTTATCAATAATTAATTATAAATTTCAGTAATTTAATAAATTTAATAAATTATTGAAATTTATTCGACAGCCGCTCAGCATATTCCAGATGTATATCATAAGAACATGTATTCTTAGTAAAATCTACTCTGCAATATCTTATTTTTGATCATTTTTATAGCATATTTTAGAGCCATATTAATCTTATACCGAGAAGAATAAAAATTCACTATGAATAAGTATTGCATGAAAAGACCTGCAGACTTGTTTAGTTGTATATTTGATAAAAAGAAAAGTGAGAATACCGTATCTAGCTAGATTATATATACGCAACATTATACATATACAAAGATTGACGTACTACGTTCAAATAAAATTCAGTTTTTAACGAATTAATGGCCGTTTGAGTACAATAATATTTCCACATCCTGCCAACCAATCCCTACAGAATGAGTCTGCGAGTTAAAGTAAAATTATTTTGGTGTCCATAGTACATAGTTTATAAGTATGGCAGTGTTCTGAGACTGCAGTATATCATACCGCCACGTTACCATCGATGGAACACGTGGGCAAATATAAAGTAAAACGTTTAAAAGTCAGCTTTTCAGGGCGTAGCGTTACCGCGATTAGAACATGGTCAAGATGTGGTTTATACGTTTCTAAAATTAGGGTACTTCAACAGCCGCTGTAATGCGCTACAATTTTGTTTAAACGACTACCTAGGAAAATATTTTGGCGGGGATGCTCGTATCGACGTAGTAATATGAGGTGCCGATAATCCTTCCTAATACTTGTTATAAATGTGTATCTATACACTGCTATATAGTCGCGAACTCGAAAGGGTTCTCTTGATTGCTCCCCTACCGTTATACCCAGGGATCACTTACATAGTTTTATGGAAATAATTGAATTCGCCCATTTTCTTTTGCCTCACAAGTCTGCCGAACACTTAACAGCACCGATCAATTTCCAGGATTAGATCACGTTATTGGAATGAGAACAAAATAAAATTGCGATCTTTTAGCCTTTCAACGCGCTGCTTATTTCATCAGAAGTTGAACTACATTTAAGTCTGTTAAAATCATGTCAAAAAGTTGGGGTAAATGTTTATTAGTATCTCAAGGATATTATATACCTCGAGCTTTCGTAAAACATTACGGTGGGTGACGTAACTTTGGTAAAGGTATGCGCTGTTCTCTGAAAAGTTTTTACTATCAAATAAATTAATTTCATATCAACAATACGCGGTGTATAAGCTCAACTATAATTGTACAAAAAGCTTTAATTTCATAGTTTAGAAACTTCTGGGTAATGTTCATAATATTCTACGAGTATTTTCGAGATTCATAAATCCATATAGGTGCCAACAAATGATCCAAAATCGAGATCAACCACCTTCGTTTTGAACTATGTGATGCCTGTATGTAAATCTATGATGTATGTACATAATTAAAGAAGAAATATCTCAAAGTTTAGTTTTACGCCTAAGTTAAAATAATTAGTCCAATGCAATCATCGCACTACATAAATCATTATGAGAAAATGATTTCGGTATCAGTTTTGGTTTTATATGTGTAGGTAATAGAACGATCAAAGAAATTTGGTTTTTCTCTTCCATCGTAATCCAGAATCTCAACGTCGCTTTTATTTGAAAGGGAGGATTATTCTCTGAAATCGATGTCGCTTCTTTCGGTATGCTTCAAAGTTGAAATTGTTTCCATTTGAGAGTGAGGAATTGATTCTTTCGTCACTTGAAAAATTTCGTAGATTTCACCCCCGTGAATGACGAACGTGTGAAATTGAAACGAAATATCTAAGCACAAGCTACCACGAATTCGATTTTCGAACTTCAGTCGGCATACTGCAGGGATGGTAAAGGAGTAGCTTGAAATAATATAAAATGCTACTAGCTATATCTTCAATTTAGATAGGTATGTACGTACCTACATATGTATAGGTATAATGTATATATATCCGTTAAAGTACACGGGGAAAATAAGCGCATGCGTTGCCGTCGACCCTCTCGACGTTCGACGTTTCTTCGCTCGCTGACGACGACGACGACGTCGTTCCACGGCGTCGAGGCGTCGATATAGTTCGTACAGTACACGAAGGATAAGAGACGGGGATGCGTCTATCTGATGGTCATAAATTATCTCCGCACCTTTCCATCTCGCAATCTCCGAATATATTTCAGTTTGAAAAAAATTTGTAAAAACAATCGATTTACCCGAAAATCAGAAAAAATGAGCGAATAGCAAGACGACGAAGAGAGAAATAATTTCAGTAATAAAACTACCCCGTTCTGAAAAAAAAATTTTGATCCATAATCATGATCGGGATCGTCAGATATTCAAAATCCTGATATACAAGTAAAATGTTGATAACGTAACGGTATTCGAAAGTTTGAACAAGTGTGTAATTATATTATTTTTTTGTGAAAGTGCGACTAAAGGTGATGCGGTAAATTATCTCGTGAGAAGAAAATTTGCTCCTCCGTAATCTAAGATTACAGCCATAACAGTAATCGGGTTTTTTTTAAAAATACATGATCGCGTTTTGATGAAGGGTGCAACGGGATATGAGAGAAAGCGAAATTTCGCTTTATAACATTGAGGGGGCGGATTAATTCGCCAGTGTGGAAAAGATACGAATAATAATTAGGACATAACGAATAATTATGTCGGTGCAACATCATTACCCCCAAGGGTATCGATATCGTTCCGCAGGGAAAGGCAATGTCAACGAAAGTATTGGTCAGGATTCTGACAGTGACGTTGCCGAGTTGACTGATCTTGAAGATGGAGAAGACGAAGATGGAGACGAAGACGAGGATGAGGACGAGGACGAAGACGAAGACGACGATGACGAGGGAAACAATTTACCATATCCAGGATTTGCACCCACAGCATTACGATACCTAGACCAAATGACACGCCCCCGTAATTGGTGTCTTGCTCTCATCACAAATCCATATCCTTTTTCTAAATGCTGTTCGAAACATCGAATAATGCAATGAGAATTCGGTTCGATCGAACAAATATATCGTTACATCGTTTACGGCGTTGGATGCAATTGCTGAGAATATGAGTAGCTCGTCGAATCAAAATTTTCATTCCCGCTTCATCGTTTACTCATAGAAAATTAATTTAAAAAATGCGCGGAATGTCGCGTGCGAAAAAATTCTCTCAATGTATACATTATCCCTATCTAATAATTTATTTTCACTTTCAAGCGTCAGCGGCGAGTATTCCGAATACATGATTTTACGAGATCGATTAAGCTGTTGATTCGTGACCTCGTGCTCTTTGCAGATGCCCAATTTTTAACTGCGCGGGATGGAATATTGCTTCTTTTTTTTTTTTTATCTATATACCCGCAGAATTTCACAGTATAAACTCTGCTAATGGAAAGATCGAAAATTCCGATAACGCAACATCATTATATTGCGAAAAAAAATTATAACTCCACAATCTATAGGTGTATATAACGTTTGGACTGCTCTTTCTTTTTCAATGATCGATCGAACGGAAAATTTCAATCGCATTCTTTGACGTGAATTTTCTTTCCACAAATCGAACTCTGCACGTATACTTTCGCATCTTTAGATATACCATCATTTTCTGCCGAGTAGGAAATATTCAGGGATTCTTGAGTACCTGGGGGATGAAAATTCCAAACGTCACGTATTTACGTGGTATATCCGTATGAATTGTGAAGAGCTGAGCGCGTGCTTCTGGTAGTTCGATATTTCGTATTCGAGCGATAGCTGTGCAGCAAAACCAGAAGCTTTTCTCTACAACATGTAACACATGTCATGCGTACCTATAGATAGATATAACACGTATGTATATTGTATTCACATACAAGTTTTACTTCCGAGCTAATATCGGACATATTACGTACGCTCATGCACTTACAGCACACGTCATACGGCGTGAAAATCTAATACGTGACTACGACAATTATTCTATAATCTGGAATAGAATAACGTAAAAATTTCAAATACTTTTCGACACGATTGCTCCAGATTCCGGAACCGTTTCGCTCGGTTTTGCCCTAATTTTTATTCTTTAGGAATGCGTAAGACGTGAGCATCGAACGTCTTAAAAATATAATGTTGAATCGGTTTATTATAGTTTTGCATTCACAAAGAGAAATGCACCTCTATGAGTTATACACGTATGTCCGTACGTATACTATACGTATACGACGTTCGAGTGAAAGCACGTTGGGGAATTCTCCGACGCTCTGTTGAACCGCAAATTCAACCCCGTGCAGCGCTACAGAGAATTAATTATAGCTGCGGGTCGTATTATCGCAATTATAACGAACAAGTACGAGGCACACTATATAAAGTCAGACTCACAATCGGTCGTATGGTTACGAATTTTCATGGTATTTCATTCACAAATTTAAATACTTTCGCGATATCCAGCGAACATTCATATATCAGCAAAAGAAGCTTATGACGTAAAGAAAATCAAAAATAAGTCTGAAGTTTTAACTTCATAGAAAAAAATATATGCATGTTTATGAGTGTATGGTATAATTTCTTATGAAGATGATTACGTGGTTCGAAAGGGTGAGCATGATGGTGATCCTCTTGAACTGTATAACGTTGGGGATGTATCAGCCGTGCGTGGATGACCAATGCGTGACAAATCGCTGCAAAATTTTACAAGTACGCAAGGCTTAAAATTTGTTCAACAAATTTCGTGGAGTGGTCTTGAATTAATGACAAATTAATAATCCACAGATGTTCGATGACATTATTTTTGCATTTTTCTCTCTTGAAATGACGATAAAAATTGTTGCCATGGGGCTTTACGGTAAAGGAACATATTTAGCTGATTCTTGGAACAGATTGGATTTCTTTATCGTAGCAGCGGGGTAAGGAAATTTCTGGATTACTCACAACTGTTGATCAAAAATGAAATACAACTCGTATTAATCATAAGCAATTGATGGATCGCTTCTATAACTATATATTCTTAATTTTACTTCTCGTTCCCAGAGCTTTAGAATATTGTTTACACGTAGAAAATATGAGTCTGTCTGCGATACGAACAATCAGGGTACTCAGACCCTTGAGAGCCATCAACAGAATACCTAGTAAGTACACAAAATTTGCGTATTCAAGGTACGTGAAAAATTTTCATTTTAGTTGTACAGTGATTTTTTTTGCGACACCTTATATCCGTCAAATTTGCTTAAAAATACATACGTAAATGAAACCTACATGCTTCGTGTGTAATGAAAATTCAGTTGGTTCTTTCATCTCTATTTTTTATACATATAATATTTAAAAACCGGCTTCGTAAATGTTTTGGAAAGCCTGTGTATATCTGTATAAAATATATATGTTGCATGTATAGATTTTTATATGAGTCGTGTGCGTTCAGTCCTGATTGACTTCTGTTGCTTTTAAACTCTTCACATTTACACGTAGGTATGTATGTACCTATACCTACACACTTGGTCCGCGTAGGTTTCTTCTGGTCGTATGTATTTTTATACCATGTTGTATATACGGTACACATATTTGTATACAAAAAAAGATTGAAAGAGAAAAACTAACTCACGACTGATCACACAGCCTTCATCAATTTAGACACTCGAATTATCTAAAACGATCGATGAAATTCGTCTTAGCAATTTTTTCGTTCGCCGAACGGTAAATTTACGTGTTCTTTTATTTCAGGTATGAGGATACTCGTCATGTTATTACTGGATACGTTACCCATGTTGGGAAACGTTCTTCTTTTATGCTTCTTCGTATTTTTTATATTTGGAATTGTTGGAGTTCAATTGTGGGAGGGTATATTGAGACAACGCTGTTTCCGACGTGCCCTTCCAAACGTCAAGTACCCTGGGTACGTCGATAACGAAATTTGGTCATCTTCCAGGAAAACCTAGAAAAACTTTTTAATCTTCTCATTCGCAGCAATCTATCTAAGTACTTCGAGTATCAGGACCAGGATTACATCTGTTCACGTCCCGATGAAAGTGGTATGCATTCTTGCAGCAATCTGCCACCGTATAAATTTGGTAAGAATTCATTCCTTTGTCGATTTTGATGTCTGTGAAGCCAGAAAATGCATTCACAAGATTGTTACTTTTACAGGTGAAATAATATGCAATTACACAGCGTTACCGAACAGTAATGCAACTTACATAGACAATTCATCGTGCGTTAATTGGAATTATTATTATACCGAGTGTAAAGGACAAGGTAATAATCCTTTCCAAGGGACTATTTCTTTTGATAATATCGGACTGGCATGGGTAGCAATTTTTCTCGTAAGTATTGAAAGTGTTTCGTCACGATTGGACAAATAGGTGAAATAAGATGATCGTTGTTAATTTCAGGTAATCAGCTTGGAAGGATGGACGGACATAATGTATTACGTACAAGACGCACATTCGTTTTGGGACTGGATATATTTTGTCCTTTTGATTGTCGTAAGTATAACTATCGATTGATCATCACATGCCATAATACATTCCAGCTTGAAAATTCAATTTTGTGTTTTATTTTATAGATCGGATCGTTTTTCATGATCAATTTATGCCTTGTCGTAATAGCGACGCAATTTTCCGAGACAAAAAAACGAGAACTTGAACGAATGAGACTCGAGCGCGCCCGTTTTCATTCTACGAGTACATTAGCTTCTTCGATAAACACCTCGGAACCAACCACATGTTATGCAGAAATTGTAAAGTGAGTATAATTGTATAAAGTACAATTAATCATTGGAATTTCAACGATTTTTTTATTCCTTAATCTCCGCAGATACATCGGTCACATGTGGCGGCGAAGTAAACGTAGATTGATGAAGAAATATCGATTATATTTATACAGCAGACAGCAAAAACGGGAACAAAAACTCCTGAGGGAACAGAGTCCAAGCCTTTCGCGTACAGTGGCAATTCAGATGAACAGATCATCGGGTAATTATAGTATAGTGACGATTTTCGGAGGAGCTATTGAATGCTGAAAATAAATTGTTAAAATATCTTTTGTTTAGATAAGAGGCAGCATCACAGGCGATGCCCACATTACAGACCCCCGGCAGATGACGGAGAACAACCTACTTCCGGCGAAGTGGGCGTCACAAGTAACGTAAGGGTCGTTCTTGATAGAAGTGGAAGTTTAATACTTGCTCCTCATGCGAGCCCGGAAGTTTCCGAAGCGGAAAATCCCTGTCGTTCGAGTCTTTATCATCCACCATCTATTTCAAATCCTGGCGATAACAGCGTCGTTTCAGAGGTGATCATTTGTCGGCATTAGGGTAAAATATTGTAAGTGATTACGTAAAATGGATATCGGTTCCAGACGAGCAACACCCTAGCAAGTCCACTGTGCACGAACTTCAGAAGACGAAGTAGCGTTATGTTCAACGATGTTGTATTACTCCACGGCGGAAGTGCAGATACTTTACCAGGATCCGCAGCTACGGGAGAGCGAAATATTTGTTCAAGTGAAAAAATGACACAGACGGGAGATGGAAATGTTTGGTCAACGCCTCAGTCGACTTTACAAGTTAGTGCATCTCACCGGAATGTCAATCTTAATTATGGTACGGACCTATTGTTAAACGGGATATTACCACGCTGCTTCCAGATTCAAAGTGACTTGGAACGAAACGAAGCAATGACCTGCCAGGAATTACTTGCTCTCAGCGGTGCCCTCAGCGCTGCTCTTCCGACTGGTCAGCTTGCTTTGGATTCTTTCCTGACTTCTTTGACGAAAGGTAACGATATTATCGCGGGGAAAATGTCATTTTGAGCGACGAATAATTTTTCAGGTATAACAGACCGACATGTGGTGATGAACGATCCGACGCAATGGCTAAACCCTGACGCAGATAACTGTTCCTGTTGTGATATACAAAACGAGCAACCTTTGACTGAAGAAAATGATAATAAATGGCAAAAATCCCAAGCGAGAAAAGTCATCGAATCTACGGGAAACTGTTGCATATGTGTTGTTCGATGTCTTCAACTTTGGGTTAAAAAATTAGTCGAACATAGATATTTTCAACGTGGAATTTTATTGGCCATTCTCATTAACACACTGAGCATGGGCATCGAATATCATAATCAGGTATTGCCAATAAAAATCAAAAATGAAAGAAACAATGAACAATCATATCACGCTTTTCAAGTATTCCGAAATAATCTGACACAATAATTTCAGCCGGAAGAATTGACTATAATAGTTGAAATAAGTAACATAGTATTTTCCGCTGTATTCGCGGTAGAAATGCTTTTGAAAATGATAGCAGAAGGACCTTTTGGATACGTTAGTAACGGATTTAATTTATTTGACGGTGTCGTCGTCGTACTGAGGTGATCAATATCTATTTAAATGCGATAAAAATACTAATTGAGGATTAAAAAATATTTTTTTTCTCGTTCTGTTTATCTGAACAGTGTCGTAGAACTCTGCCAAACGTATTACGGCGAGAGAGAAGGAAATTCTGGCTTGAGCGTCCTCCGTACATTTCGACTGCTACGAATTTTGAAACTTGTACGATTTTTGCCAAATCTTAGACGACAACTGTTCGTAATGCTCCGTACGATGGATAACGTTGCCATATTTTTTTCCCTTTTAATACTTTTCATCTTTATATTCAGGTAAGTCTCATAAATTTTTATCATTCATACATGAATATAATATGCGTAGGTAAAATTGGTATATGGAAAAGGATTATTGAAATATGTGTCAGAGGTAAAGGTATAATAGATCAATCTTCAAAACCTTCCATTGATCCTGATCCTCATATATGTTGTTGGTCAAAAGAGTCTAGATTGTTAAATTGCTCAAATTTATCTTTTCTCTTCATTTATATATATACATATTGTATATTACATTTGCTATCTCTATTGGTTTATGTTTTTTCTTTATTTTATTGTTTTCATTCTCTAATTATTCTCATTTTCCTTTACAATTTCTTTACTATGAGGAGTGCAAAATGATTATTTAAATGTCGTATGAAGTGAATATTGATTATTATTATACTATTTTAGAAACTATATATGATAGAGATTATGCAAATAATTTCAAACGAATATAAGTTTTATGGCGTGGCAGTTACATATTTATTATTATTGCAATAATGCCTATATAATTTACTTTGACATGACATGTATAATGGTAATGACGATGTTGTTGGCACATCTGCGATGGCTCTTTGCTATTCGCGGCTTAAGGCATCAAATATATATTACTACATATATATACATATTATATATATTTATTTTCAATATTACATGTGTGCATGGTGCTTTTATGCTGGAAATGTCTAGTGACAAGTTTGAAAACTGCTATACACACTCAATTTCAATCTTCCTCTGTCACTTTCATATACGTATATATGCTATCTATGCAAAAAGGATGAAAAACCAAACGCCTCAGTGCGTGCTTATTTTATATGGTTACCGATTTATACAGGAATTTATATCGCTTACCAAAAAAGTTTAGTAAACGTTTAGACATCTTTTTGTTCGTAAAAAAAATTCAACTATGGATATAAATATAAATCAGTTTCGAACCATTTAAGATATATACCAAACGCGACGTGATCTGAAAGTTTTACATTTTCTGGGAACGCTTGCCGAGTTTTCTCCAAGAGCTCAGGAATGAAAAGAAATTTAGTAAGGTGATATATGTATAAATTAAATTAAACAAAGGATCGATCATAGAGTAGAACATTTTAAATTGAAGAATTTTATTATCAAAGAGAGTTTCTGTCTATATTGTAAATATAACACATGTACAAGGTTCGTTATGATGCAATGATGATATTGACGATAGCAAACACAATAACAATAATAATGATGATAAAAACTTAGAAATTGCACGTTGTATAGGCATATTTCTATATAAATCACACGAGTGCTCCAATAACGTGTAAATACACAGTGTACGTTAAAAAAATATTGTTAGGATTCTTTTACATAATTTTTTTTTCTTTCTAACTCTGGTAATTCAAAATAATGATTTTTTTTCTTCTTATATACCTACGTATGGAGCAAGAAAATATATATCACACATTTCCATTGTGTTATAGTATTCTTGGGATGAACCTCTTCGGTTGCAAATTCTGTGAAACCATGAAAGGCAGCACCGAAGTCGAATGTGATAGAAAAAACTTTGACTCATTACTCTGGGCAATTGTCACAGTATTTCAGGTACAGGATATTTTTCAGCTTAGGGGCTAGCATTATATTACATATTTAATATAATATATTTAATTAAAAACAAAAAGCTAAACTCGGTACAGCACTGCATATATCTTATGATTTGTCAAATTCCAAAAAACAATCAAGGTAACGTATACGCTTAGCATGTTAACGCAATTAAATAAAAGGGAATCGAAAAAAAAAGATAAGGACAAATTAATGTATCTTTTCGCTTTCGTCTATTTCTGCTCTCTCATAAAGCATGTCACTCTATGTAGATTAGTGAGTAGAATAATGTATTTAGAGATTTTTTTTTAGCTTTGTACTTACATAACTGTGTCAACGAAATTTATGACAGTCGATGTAAATTTTCTTGCCTCAAAACTTTCGTCAAATTAAAATTTAATCCAACTTAGCTTGAATGCAAGTCTTAATTTTTAAGTTTTGAATATTTTGAGAATTGATAAGAAGGAAAAGAAAAATGAATTGCTGTATATACATATGTAAATAACGCATTATTAGATGAATTTTTTTTTTCAACAGACATGTATGTTCTAATTTTCTATATGTGATTTGTTGTATACGTTACTCCTGGATGGTGAGTACACATTTATTTTAGTATGCTTTTTCACATTTTCAATGTTACCATACGTACATTCATACCATATTCTTGTTATTTCATTACATACCAAATCCAGCTTCTCATCTTGAAAACTTTCTTCGTTCAAAAAATTTTATTCCAAGTTCTTTGTATCTCTGTACAAAAGGCATGTATATGTATAGTTACGTATAATATACGCACACGTTACGTGGATTTCAAAAAGTTGGAAGCTGCATAGGTGTTTGCCTTGCTTGATATTCAATAATTGATTATTTATTATATGCTGCATTTCAATATTATACATAATGTTGACTCATTGTCAGTGATTGCGATATATGTATTTATCACATAACATATCCATCCATTTTTTCACACACATTCAATGATCACACTGTTGAAAAAATCAGACTATAATAATTATTCGTTTTCTTATTAATTGATTTATTTGTTTTCGTATTTGATTCTTATTCCCATGGTAAAAAAAAGGAAAAAACGAAATTTTCGAAAGTTTCAGTTATCGAACATAATTAAACCACCTCACGGTTTCGGTAAATCACAATTCTACACATCGACAACAAACATGCACACGAATAAAATTACTCGATTAAAACAGCACGAGAATCTTGTGTAGTTGCTTTTAGATATATTATATGATGGATTGATTATTTCATTTTTATTCTCTCAAAAGATGTGTGTGTTGTGAATAGTTTTTTCTTCTCTAATTTCCGTTGTTTTCCATTTTTTTCCCTCTTTTTTCTTTCAATTACAATCTGGCATTTGATTTTAAATAGTTGTTTTTATCTCTCTACATTATATTAAGAAAATTTGATTACTCCAAGTAAAAAAAAATTTACACAATACTTCGTTATATTTTTTATCAGTTTTCTGGCATGTCAACCCAGTTGATAGTAATTCCATTTCTTCATTATCCATGTTTAATTTCGTATAACTTCTTCAATCAATATACATTAACAGAAATATTTCTCTTTACAAAGTCTGTTTCTGGTAATGAATATACCTATAATCTAATCTTAAATAGGGAATGACGAGTACAAACTGCATTCATATATTCTTCATACCCTAATTTTTATTTTCTATCTCTATAGGTATACCTTCAATTAGTGTGTTATACCATCTCTCGGTATACGCATACCTATGTATATATATATTTACAGTATATAATCCCATCCCAAATAATTCAAGACAACACATCATATATACCAACAATAATATTATATGCATATTGTATATAGTATATATAACATATTTCTCCCCCACAATTATATAAATACCTATACTCAAAATGTGAATATACCTTTTTTATCGTCAATCACATGTATATATGGCATGACTGGTATAAAATAATCGAACGTTGTTTAGTGATTTATCACAATGAAAGAAAAATGAAAAAGAACTCTCTTTGAAATAGAAATTTCCTATACTGGTCATGATAAAAATGAGAAAAACAAGTAAAACGGAAGAAAATAATTGGACACAAAAGATGTGGTTAATGCAAAAAGAGAAAACTATATATTTGAACGGTTATCTGGCAATTTTATATCTGGAAGCGTGATACATACCAATATGAAAAAAAATGATATTTCATTCACCGCGACATATTCCATCAAAATTGTGTGGTGAATAATTGTCTGTTAATCTTATTTTTGCTTTTAATTTAATTCTTTTGTCAAATCGTGTTTGACATAAGTATAAACTTATACAGCATTTTATTGGCAAAATATTTTACAATTCACCTAGTAGAATTCTTCCTGCAGTTAATCATATCAAGTATACTTCATGTAAAAGAAAAAAGAACCGTTTAAGAAAAACAAGTCAAAGAATTTTTTTTATCTGCACGTAACATTAAATATATTATTCATATATACTGAATTAGGCTGTATCATTAGGGTGATTTTAGCGGCTAAATTCCTGCAGTAATGTTAATAACATATATATATTACTTAATGTAATCATTAAAAACAAAAATTCTATGTATTTTCTATATATATAATCGCAAAACTGTCTTGCTTTATATCTTTCACATAATATCATATATCATATCAATTAAATATGCAGAATGTGACTCTGACAACACAAATATGCAGCTTCATAAGTGAAATCATTATTGCTATTTGTATTATATATATATACATATACTAGATATTTCGCTTATTGTTAATACAGAAACGAGCGTCTCCGTATTTGATTATCCAGTTTTTGTTCCATGTTGGATTCCTAAATAATATCATGATCGCGCGTAGAATTTCAAGTACATTATAATTACAAGTAGAAGCGGGCGGAAGTTTGAGTGAAAATTTGGAGACGCTCGTATTCTTGTGGATTTGCCAATGTTTACGGAACTTTAGGCCAAGGGATTGTCTCGGTTGCAGCATCCTAGGGATGTACCTGTTCGGGGGTAAGTTTTGCATGTGGGTGGACCGGAGTCGGCCCTGCACCTGTATCGAGGTGGTAACACGCCACCCAAAATGTCGCTGTGATCGTAAACACTTCAACGACATCCTCTGGGCAACTGTTACTGTTTTCCAGGTACCAATGTTCCATTAGAACTATTAGCGTTAAAGGTATATTACTAATCCATACATCCTGCTTAATCATCGATGAAACATTGAAATTTTTACTGATATAAATATTTATTTTTTCATAAGTATTTCAGATTTCAGCTATGAAATAATTGCATACATTTTTCTGTTTCTCTTTTTCGTTTCGCAGATTTTAACTCAAGAAGATTGGAACGTTGTTTTATTCAACGGAATGCAGAAGACCTCGCATTGGGCGGCTCTGTACTTTGTGGCTC
Source organism: Athalia rosae (assembly GCF_917208135.1). Lineage (NCBI taxonomy): Eukaryota > Metazoa > Arthropoda > Insecta > Hymenoptera > Athaliidae > Athalia > Athalia rosae. Next base: position 28,800,439 of record NC_064026.1, on the reverse strand, counting down.
TGATGACCTTTGGAAATTATGTCCTGTTTAATTTGTTGGTCGCTATTCTGGTAGAGGGATTTTCTTCTGAGGTAAAAAATACATTGGCGAATCTAATTGTTGAGATGAGACGGAAATTTTTATCGAGGCTGTATATTCTAGAGGCATGAACGACGAGAACGAGAGCAACGAGAAAATGCCAAAGCGAACGAAGCTCGAATAAGCAGTGACGGTGATTCCTTGAGAGCTTCCCAATCTCATTCCGTTTCCGACAGCGATACTTACACTCAGGTGTGAAAGCGAATCGTCAATTTTTTGATACCGGTACTATCTCATAAATTATTTTTCGCCAGGATCAAAAGAATTCTTGGCAAAGCGTCGAAGAGTTGAGAAAATGCAAAGACAACTGCACCAGAGATAAGCAGAACACTACTACTATTTGGAGGCATCCGATTAACGAGCCGAAATGCAATATTCAAAAAGAAAGTAAAATGATGGGAATTCAACCACCTGTGATCACTCATACAGCTGCCACCCCGCAAGATTCTCCAAACACAACATTGGACACTGGATATAGAGAATTCAGCTGCCGACCAAATCCAAGTCGTTCGATCGAATCAATCGATCGATCTGCTGTACGTGTTTCTATTTATTCCTAGTATTTGTTTGAGTTTATTTTATTGTTCGCCACTTCCTTAAGCCAGTAATTTCATCCACAGAGTCAATGCAGTATACCAGGCTTACTCAAACCAACGGATAATAAATTTGCTACAAATAATTTGGACCCAAATCAATTTGCTAGACGGATTAGTCTCGTCGCTGTTATTAATCCATCAACCCCTAGGGATTGCAGCTCAAGGTATGATTGGCTTGAAATTGGTAATCGAAATTTATTAGTTATACTAACGGACTGTTCCTTACAGCAATCAACGAATACAGAGAGGGTATTCTTGGCGTTTATCCAGACCATCTTTGAGGCGAAAAAAAAGTCAATGTGACGAAGATAGCCAGCAAACGATAGTTCTTAATAACGGGAGAAACAGCGTTAGATCAAGTTCCATGTAAGTTCTTGTTAATGCAGAATTCATCGCCAGTTTTTATTAACAATATCCGAACTTTGTTTTCTTGTAGAAATTGCGGTGATTATGTTAATTGCAATGGAGGATATCTTTATGGATCTATAAGAAACGATACGCAATGTGATACACCTAATAATCGTACATTGATCGCTAACAATCGTAGTATTAGTCCAAATAATTCGATGAAAAGTCGTAGCTCATCGATAACACACTACACGACCTCAAACGTGAGAAAAATTTCCGAACGTTTTATCATTTTCATACTTGAAAAAAATCCACAATCATTTCGTCTCGATTTTCTGAATTTTAGATGAGGTGGATCGGAGATTTATCTCGTCAAAATTCGTTGTGCAGTTACGATCATTTGCAAGCACAGAAGGTCCCATTGGATGAAAATTCATTAAACTCGGGAGCGAGAACAATCAATAATTTGACAATCGAAGCCAGGCCGTTGCCACAGATAAAACAACTAACGGAAGATCATGATTCGCAACAAGATGAACAAGCTTCACAATCCAACGGGAATGGGAGCACCATGAAGATATTCATGTTTTTCGAACCAAAGGGTTGTCTGAAGGAAAGAGACGATTTTTCTTTGTATCTTTTTCCACCACACAACAGGTAATCACATGTGAAAATAAAAATTTACATTATTTGTATGTGAGTTTCTCGAATTTTCGCACAGGTTCCGAGTGTTTTGCCGTTGGTTTGTAGAGCAGAAATGGTTCGACAATATGGTCCTACTTTTCATAGGATTAAATTGCATAACTTTGGCAATGGAACGACCAAATATACCTCCGGATAGCGGTGAACGGCTTTTTTTATCCTCAGCCAACTACGTATTCACAGTTGTATTCGCAGCGGAGATGTTCGTAAAGGTAAATTCTGTCGCACAATACGAAAGTGCTTACTTAATTAAAATTAACGAAATTACCTGGTTTTCAGGTCGTCGCATCTGGTATGCTTTATGGTTTTGATGCTTACTTTACATCAGGCTGGAATATAATGGACGGATCGCTCGTCATTATTTCAATAGTAGATCTACTCATGTCTTTGATATCGGAAAGTAGCCCAAGAATATTCGGCATCTTGAGGGTGTGTAGCGATATTTCAAACTTCGCTTATTATTTATTTCAATGGTAATCAATCTTGATGGATTTCTAAAACTCACTCATTTTTTCAGGTATTCCGATTGTTGAGGTCTTTGCGGCCTCTGCGAGTTATAAACCGAGCACCTGGTTTGAAACTAGTAGTTCAAACGTTGCTGTCTTCTTTGAGACCAATCGGAAATATTGTTTTAATTTGTTGTACATTTTTCATAATATTTGGCATATTAGGTGTACAATTATTCAAAGGTGCATTTTATTACTGCGAAGGACCAAATATAAAAAATGTTCGTAATAAAACTGACTGTTTGGCTGACAAACGAAACGCATGGGTTAATCGTAAATACAATTTTGACGATCTTGGAAAAGCACTGATGTCGCTTTTTGTGTTATCATCGCGCGACGGATGGGTTAATATAATGTACACTGGACTAGACGCCGTTGGTGTCGATCAACAGGTGACATTTTTTTTCTCTCAAATTGTCGAACAATTTCATAAAATTAGGAAGAAAAATTCCAAATTATCATAATTTCGTTATTTATAGCCGATTGAAAATTTTTCTGAATGGCGACTGCTATATTTCATCGCCTTCATCCTACTCGTCGGTTTCTTCGTGCTCAATATGTTCGTTGGGGTTGTCGTCGAAAACTTCCACAGATGCCGCGAAGAACAAGAAAAAGAAGAGCGTGTCAGAAGGGCTGCGAAACGTGCTCTTCAAATGGAAAAGAAAAGGCGCAGTACGTAGCCGTGTATAGAGATATATATTTTACGATTAGATTCTAATAATTTCCTATCTAAAGTATTCTTTTCGCTTTCAGAAATGCACGAGCCACCTTATTATACGAATTACTCAAAGTCTCGACTGTTTGTCCATAACGTAGTGACGTCGAAATACTTTGACTTAGCAATTGCCGCTGTAATCGGTCTTAATGTTGTGACTATGGCTATGGAATTCTACATGATGCCAAAAGCCCTTACTTATGCCTTAAAAATATTCAACTACTTCTTTACTGCCGTATTTATTTTGGAATCTTTTATGAAACTCTTGGCCCTTGGTCTACATCTTTACCTGAAAGACAAGTATTTATCAAAATATTGTATTTTAATTGGCGTAATTATTAAAACGACAACCACGAATGGATTCTATTTTCTGTTTCAGGTGGAATCAATTGGATGTCGCGATAGTTATATTGTCTATAGTAGGGATAGTTCTCGAAGAATTAGAATCTAAAATAATACCAATAAATCCAACAATAATCCGTGTTATGCGGGTACTACGAATCGCTAGAGGTGAGTTACATTTTGTCAGCGAATTTCATTCTTGTCTAAATGATCTTTTTCAATCTGCAGTTCTGAAATTACTCAAAATGGCGAAAGGCATACGCGCACTACTGGACACAGTGATGCAAGCATTGCCCCAAGTTGGAAATCTGGGTTTGCTCTTCTTTTTGTTATTTTTTATTTTCGCAGCGTTGGGAGTTGAGTTATTCGGTCGATTAGGTAAATAAATATATTTTAAATATTATCATCCTCTCTTATGCCATTGCAATTAACCGAAAATTAACGTGTCTACAGAATGCAGCGACGATATGCCTTGTCAAGGATTAGGCGAGCATGCCCATTTCAGCAATTTTGGAATGGCATTTTTAACTCTATTCAGAGTAGCAACGGGTGATAACTGGAATGGAATTATGAAAGACACCCTAAGAGACGACTGCGACGATGCGACTGACTGTGTTAAAAATTGTTGTGTCAGCACCATAATCGCGCCAATATTTTTTGTCATTTTTGTTCTCATGGCTCAGTTCGTTCTTGTAAACGTTGTAGTGGCTGTTCTTATGAAACATTTGGAAGAAAGTCACAAACAGGTAATGGTATTTTAGATATGCGAATTTCATCCCGACGTCGTTCGTACCAAAATAAAAATTATTATCGCAGATGGAGGATGAACTGGATATGGAAACTCAACTGGAGAGAGAATTAGCCGCAGAACAGGAAGAACTATTAGAAGAGGAGGAGGTGAATGACGAAATTTTGAACACCAGACCAGGATTATCAAAGGTCCGATCGTTACCCGCTAATTTCACGTATAATCCACCTGCGGAAAAAGATAATAATAAAGAAGGTGAGTTTTCAAAATTTTCACTCGGCGTCGTTACAACAAAGACTGTTCCTATAATTCCGGTTTCTATCCATAATTGCAGACTTATCGATAACGTTCAACGAGCGAAGAGGATCGAGCTGCCGGTCGACGCGGCCATTTAAATATAAAATGAAACGTAGACAGACGTTTCACACTCATCAACGTACCGCTTTGATTCCAACAAGTATGATGTCCTCGGCGCCGATTCATTTCGAAGTTGCAGAGGTCATAAAACCTGCTAGTAATTTAAGCGTACCGCGTATAATATCACAGCATCATTCTCCGAATACCGGAAGTACAAAATATCTTCATCCGCCGGTGATTCCCGATGTTGAAGACAAGTGTTACCTAACAGTGAATAACACGTCAAATGACTCAAATCAAAGAAGGCCACCGATGAATATTAATTCGGGTGAATCAAACGCTCATCTGATACCCAAGTGTTCTAGCTATCTTTTACGTAATAGTGAGTATCTTTCAAAGCATAGAAAATCAAACGATTCACAATCCTCGGACACAAGTATTAGCTGCAAATTACCGAATCTTACGCTACCAGCAGTCAACGCTTATGGCAATAATTATTTGCCCAAAAATAAACCAGAAATAGTTATGAAAGAAGAAAAATCGACGGTGGATCTCGATTTGGATGTACAGTCGATAATAAATGAAAGAAGACCGTCCAAATTAAAATGTAATAATTTCAATGGCAGAGGAAATGGCGGAGGCGGAGCGGCGGGTGGATACGTATCACATACAAACAGTTTTAATCATATTTATGCAAGGGATGAGAACGAGGTGAATAATTCTTCAAATGTGGAAAAAGATGTCAAAGTTTACGTAGACGACACTGATCCACAGAGCGGCGAAAAGGATAAATTAAATGACCATCAGCTGCTGGAGCGCAGTGATTCCGGCGATAGATCGTTAGGAGCGTTATCAAATATTTCTCTGATCACATCAACCGAAATAAACATTCTTACAAAGTCAACAGAAGATCTGAGAAATTCACAGACCAATAATAGTCCATAATAGTATTTATTCGTACCTGTACGTTTTCTGTAACAGATCGTTTCTATTTCTACACAACTAATAAGTTTCGTATACGCTATACATATATACATATAGTTTGTGAGACTTATATACATACGTGAAATCAATCTGAATTACCTGAATTAATGTGTCTATACTGTGCATTTGTAGCTGTAAAGAGTACTAAAAAAAATAATTAAAAAATTGGTATATCAGATTCAAAGACAGTCAAGGCATCGTTTATATACCTTGGCAAAAAATAAGAGGATGTTATATTTATTATTGATGAGAAAAAGAAAAAAAAAACTGTTTTTGTTGAAAAAAAGAAGCATAGACAACGTGGGTTGTATCTATTCAGAGTCTATTAGAATATGTATTTACAAATTATTAGCGATTAAAAAAAGCGTAATATGTGACTATTACACTTTCTTTTCTCAAGCTAAATATATATACCTATATGAGTTGAAAGTCTATGTTCATTATCATTATTATGATTATTACAGAGTGTTGTTCATTATAGATGATCTAGTATAATGTCAATTGTAAACTACAATCATTAAGTATAAAAGAGGAATTATCGCAATAAAACAACGTTTCTGCATATCCGCTGATATTCATTCAATTTAATTTATCCATTTTTTCACCCTTGATTCTAGCATTCATATGTAGTCGACGTACAAATACATCAGGACAAGAATCCGGAAGTTACTTGGAACCGGATATCGTCTCTCCCGAAACGAGAAACAATGATTGGTTAGAACTAAACCAATCATTGTCGATATTCATTTCTACTCTGGTTTGAATCAACGAATTGAATCAACGAAGAGTACGCAGAACGACCATTGGCCATGAATATGAAATGAATCACTGTTGATCACTGGTTGGTAAAAAAGTTTCATCATTCGAACGGTGGTGTCTAGCATAATCTTAATCTTGCCATGAGAATCAGGAATGAAATCTAGCATTTTCAACGTAGTAGCAAATTTGTTATTAATTTTGTCGGAATAACAGAATTGATCAATTTAGTAAATTCCATTTCTCTTTCGTTTGAAGTAATCAAGTAAACTCATCAACGTAGAAGCACCCAAGTTTTAGCAAAGTTCTCTCTTCCCGATTCTCTATCAATTCCTTCGTTGTGACCGGTTGGTTTATTAACTGCGGTCGGTATGCTACCCCAAGTCGACCGATGGCTTCAATCAACCACTACTAGTTTCCCCTACTGGTCGGCACCTTCGGTGAGAGGGCGTAAGCTTGCAGAACTTTGTAGTTCAAACAGGGGACAAACTCTCGCATGGCTCGACTGCTTCGCAAATCTGCACTAACTCACTGAAAGTAGAGAACAGAGAGAGTAGAGAAATATTATTCATTTATTCTCCCCTTGTGCTTCTTCGTAAAATACCATACTTTTGCGATGCAAATGCATACCCGATATTGGCCAAATATTCATATTAAATATTATTCATTGTCACGAAGATTTTAGTTTTATTTCGTATCTTTGATATATTCTGTAGAAACTTACGAGTAACTTTTTATCATTAGAAGTACATATCAAGTTTGGTAGAATATAAAGTAATGTATTACTGAAATAATGTGATAAGAGATATCGAATGCTGTGTACAAAAAATCGAGTAAAGTACAATAAAAGGGAAGAGACACGTGATACGTGAGGATAGTAACGCTATGGTAACGCGATAAAATTACAATAGGAAGTGCATGACGACAAATAAAAAATTTGTCAAGTTCAACATTTTTACAGCATAAAAAATTCTGTTCATTAATGCTTTTCCGCGTAGGACGGTTATTGCTGCGGTATTCCTTCGGTATATGTATAGTACTTCTGTAGCCGCAGTGGCATGCGAAGGTCTGGCTACACCTCGTTTCTCATCGTGTTTAGTTGAATCTGAAATAATAATCTTCTGAATCAAAACTACGTCCAGAAAGTTACATTTGTCAGTAGACGGTCTATTCACGGCGAATAAATGCGAGAAAAAAACGTACTTACTTTCTTCGTTTGTTCCCAAGAAGTTCATTCGCCTGCGGTATGCACATGCATTCGAGAAAATGATTTGGAAATTAAAAAAAAATTCGCCATGCATTAATGTGCAAACGGGTGGGGCGAATGGGGGACATACATCGGGTAGGTGCAGATCTGAACGGGCGTTATTTTGAGAGCAGCTACACATAGGCTTCCATATATATTATATTTAAATATATATATGCACAGAACCACTGCTCACCGGCAACTTCCTGTCGACTCACAGTCAGCTATACGGCAGAAACTTGCACGTGGCCCACCAGAATACGTGCGGCTAATGTCGCAGTCAACGCTGCTAAGATTTAAGACAACCGAGTATATCAAACCTTCATTTCTACCACTGTGCCGATTATATAAGAAAGATTATGTCCGATCTCTGCTCGTATTTACCCCTCATGAATTGCTACCCGCAGTTACGGGTACCAGAGGAACGCAACGTCCGCGACTTCCGGTTCTCGTATTGAATAAAAGAATTTCGTTCGATCGGCCAAATCATTTTACTGTAAGGCCCAAAGTTCTACGATGCGTGTCATGGATAAGGCTTGTCAGAAATATAACAAATTCCATCTGCTGCAGAATGGAGTTTCATGAATGATCCAACGAACGATTTTGTTGACTAACATTCTTGTTTTTTTCTTTAGGCGAAAATTTTTGTCATTCCGACAAAACATTTCTCTCGCGTGTATACCAATTTCCTACATTTTTCGCGTTAATTTTCGAATCTATGACTATATAGTTTGCTTATTTTTTGTTCTCTTCTTTTCATGCATCTTTTGGCCGGGTTTCATTGCCCTTTTTATTCATTTTTTCAAAGAAGCATCCGCCGCGAAACTCGACTAATGTGAACTGCATCACTCCCACGCTGCCTCCAAGTTCCAACGCGACGAATATACCCATGTATACATATATTATATATATATATATTCTCACAGGTATGCATGGAAATGAGACGGCGAAAGAGGAAGCACATGCACAAGACGGGGGTAGGGTAGGAGGGGGCTGCGGATAAAAAGAGAGAAATAGAAATAGCAGAGAGAGAGAGAGATGGAAAAATTGAAAAAGGAGAGAAATAGACTAAAATATAAACCGAATAATGAATGAACTGCTCAACGCAAGGTGCAGCCGTCGACTAGCGTCAAAGCGCCCTCCGTCTATATATATACCTTATGCACCTATTTATATCATATAGTATACATATATATATATTGACGTAAATAAAAGTGTGCGTGACCTTTATTTCAGCGCACACTTTATGTAATATGTACAGTATACCCACGTACATACATACTCTATAAGAGGGGACGATTTGTTCCACAATTTCACGTGTATAGGTATAATAACGAAGATATGAACTTGTTGCGCCCCGCATGCAGTTGTATCTTATGTACGGTATACATGCATATTTTGTCCTAGGTATTAATAGGTACACGTAAGTGTATTTACTTTTCTACCTATATAGGTATGCACGTACATTGTACATATACTCATATGTGTAGCTCGTGCCGTGGTTCGTCACGCGTTATTTCGTTATGAATAATAAAACGTCGTTTATTGTGCCTTTGTTAAATTGTGTTTGACGCTATCTCTTATTTCGTTTGAATGACGATAGTTACGTGGTTTAATACATTATATATTATTTCATTGTTGTCATTATTAACATGAGAGTTGACGATCTTTTTTAATCGCAGGGTTGTACATTGTTCTTGTAATTCCAACGAGATTACATACAGGAATTGTCTCGTACGTTGCCACGTAGATTTCTGTTCACCAGATTCGGTTTTCCTCCCCTTTTCATATGATGTAGGTTTATATCGTGCAGTATAAGTGAATCCGCAGACTATACTTGTTTATAATATTATAATACCGATGGAAAACCTCATGCGCTGCACCCGGTTCAACAATAAATGATGACTGTGTTTATCTGATCTGATATATATATATATATATATTCAGCTATCCGTCGAGCTCAATATAATTTGAGAATCAGACACCGTGACGCGAGGTGACCTCATGCAAAATATATCACCAATTATACCCTATCGCAAAAACAAACCTAAAATCTCGTCGCTACGCAAGTATTTAATATATTCTCAAATAACTCAAGCATTTCGACTGTAATGACCTGCTGAAGGGGGCAAGGGAGGGGAAGACGACGATCTGATGCGTGCAGAAGTCATTCACTGAGGATTCTCATACAATATCCGTGCGTATCATGTTCGCAACTATTACCAATATTTCCATAGAAAATGAATAGATAAATATTTCGAAAATGGAACAATTTTCTTTGAGGAAAAGTGCAGCGAAGGCCCGCAACTTACTCGTTACATTATTTCAAGCATGGGAGGAAAATTTCTGAAATCTATGCAGAAGATTCGCATGTCTGAAAATATTGGAAGATGGCGGCAAATAAAACGCACCGATCATTATATCGCATTGAAAATATTTTCGTTTTAAAAATTCGAATCTTACCAAACTGAGTCGGCGCTATTGGGTAGTTGGTGGCCCACGTGAAAGAGGATAAGGACAGAGGCCAAGGTGGGCGGAGGCTTAGTCGTCCAATTGGATTGCGCACCGCCCATGACCCCGTGCCTCCGAGCGCCTCTCATTGAAAATCATTTTACGGTAATTACGATTGAAGCGCAATCGAAAATTAACCAGGTGCCACCGATCGGTCAATCATTTCCGATCGCGCTGATCAAGCTTTGTTAATTTTTGCTCTCTCCGTATCACACGTAGCTTGACGCAGCGAAAGTTCGAGAGAAAAATTAAATCCAATTGCAGAGTGATTCAAAGTATCCAATACATACATCATATACATATGTACACAACGAGATAAAATGACAATAGACGGCGAACCAGAATCGAGCTGGCAAATGTAAAATGAATTCTATCCTGTTTATTTCGAACGTGGTATTGAAGTCTCCGGCTTGGTATCTACTCTCGAGGAAATTTACGAGAATCAAACTGCCTAATTATTTTTAGCGACTACACGTGAATTCTTTATCATATACTTATACGTTTTCACATCAATCTGAATTGAATTTCAAACGATCTGTTATGAGATATCGCGAGCTCCATTTTCCTGGGAACCAAGACCGTCCATAGCTGTGACATGATTCTAATCAGGTGCAAATCATATGAGGGGCGAACAAAAATGAAATACCTACCTCATTATTTACTTCACTCTTATCTACGCTTATTCATGCATATTTCATTAAAATACCGTGAAACTGGCCCTGCTAATTATCAGGTCACCGTAACTTCGGGAAAACAAAATACGTCAGTTGATTCACAACGCACGATATTTCTTCAAAATTAAGATTTCAACTTACGTCTCGTCGTATCCAATTAACGACATTTACCGATCGGCCGGGGACGATCTTCGTTCGATCGTCTCTGCAGTTTACCTTATCATAAGTTTTCACCGCGGAGATGCAAATTTGTCGTAGAGCAAAGTAGGTGAGTCTTTTTCGTCATTGTACAATATCACGTGTATTTCTTTCTTTTTCTGTCACATAAAATTAGTTTCTTTTTTTTTTTCATGAATTATCGTATAATATCATAGATGGAATATAATATGCGAGGTATATATATACATGATTGTTTATACGATTATAGGTTAATTAGACATAATGATTTATTGTAGTAAAATTAGAATAATAACAATCACATATCGTGTCATCTATCAACGAGATATAACACACATGTTAAAAAGGATGGGACATAAATAATTTAGATACATCACGCATCATCGATGAACATAGCTGATGCCTGCACATAGTAGTGTTTAGATATCATGTAACATTAAAAATATATATGTATAATATATATAATATGTAAAAATTGTCGAGTTACTCCTATAAATATCCTCTAAAATCTTGTGTAGCAAATTAATCACTTAAAAACAAATTCACAATTTCGTCATTATACTTTAGGCACCAATGGTATGCGGACCCTGTCTTTGGTACATACGACCGATTCGATTTTAACATTATGTCTGAATGGAGAACATACATCAAGGAAGTTTTTGTTCATTTTCTTTTTCTTTTTCACTTTTTTTTTTTTTACATATTCTTTCTTTCTTCTTCATCTATGTTAATTCTCGAATAGTTTTCACCTTCTACTATATATCAATTATACTTATGTGTATATTCATTCGGTTTTATTCCTTTTACTTTAATTTTATTCAATACGTATATCTGTTCGCTTTATCATCAATAGTGTTATTATTATTATCATTATCAATATTATTATTATTAGCATTAGGAATAGGACGATCCAGATTCCGATACACTTCTCTGTAACAACAATTCAGAATCAAGGCTGATAAAACGTTATTTATATCAGTGCTGGGTAGATTCATTTATTTTTTGTTCGTTTCACTTCATTTATCATTCTCTATTGTGGCGGGATGTTCGTTATCGTTATCTCGATTCATTTTCATGTTTTCTTCTTTATTTATTTATTTAATTGTTTTAATATATGTATATATATAATTTATTGTGTGAAAATACTTCTATATTTGTTATCATAATACAGATATTTATATGTATATACACATTACAGGGACATATATTTTTATGTATATATCAGAGCACTTGCACAATTGTCTTTTCATCTTGTAATAAGTAATTCGAATGATTAATTTAACTCTCATTTATTTATACTCATACTGATTTCTTTTTCTAATTCATTTTTCGTTTGTTCATCTTTTTGGCGAAGAGGAAAAAACAAAACAATTCATAACGATAATTAATAATTTTGAATAAGAAGCCTAAAAACTATAACACGATAAATCCATCGCACTTCTCATAGATAATAATAATAGCAATAGTAATAATAATAATAATAATAATAACTGATTAAATTTATTTACTTAATAATTAATTCATTCGTCAATTACTCATTTTATGTATACTCACTACAATTGTTTTTTTCATTAATTTTTTTTCAATTATCATGTAGCAAGTGTCGAAGAATTAGCGTGTGTGCGTGATATTGATTTTTGTTTTTTTTTTTTTAATTTTTTAATTTTTCTTCCCGTTTTGATTGTGCATAATTTGAGCGACTTTGCTCTTGTAGGTAATTGTCTTTAGGAAATAATCCGTTAACGAACGTTTCGATTAAAAAATTTCTTGAATAAAAATAATGAAAGGATCAAAATAATCAAGTGTAATAAGTATATAACGAAAGAAAAATACTCTGTTCAGGAAATAACTTTTTGTTCATCACCGATTTACAGCTGTTCTAAAGAAAGCTATAGTTTATACGTTATTTTTTTCGCTGAAATAACATTGATTTATCATTAGAAAATTCGTGATCGGTCATTCGCTACGAAAAGTTTAGCACACAGCAACATCTAATGCGTCGATCGATCGAAACAAATACAATACAGGTTTTCGTTAGTTTACAGGGTAAAGGTATGTGCACATGTATGTCGTTTGTTACGTATTTGATACATGCATATATAATTTTCACAGACGTTACACACCATGGAAATAATAATAATAATGACAATTATTACAATGATGATAATAATAATAATAACATTCATAATAAAATAACCCAAACAGAAGTTTTTTTTTTTTTTTTTTTACTCACCTTATTACAAAGAGAGCCATACGTTTTCTCTCTTTCAAACAACAGGTGAGAAACCAGTACGTCGAATATACACGTAGCAAAATCTACGTATAGTAAATACATATAATAAGGGCGGTGAGAATTATACAAATATAATAATTGTTCGCTGGCGTAAAGCTATGTGGTCATCATCAACCCTCTAAGTAGCAGTCGATGGGATTTTTCGTGTTGTTCGCTTTTTACGTATAAATCGGCGTTCCATAAATTATGGGGACTATCACTATAATTAGTGCGTCGAAGATATATCTCAGTATCGGAACCAGAAGAGACAGTTTTTGGATTTATTTATTCATTATATATAGAGATTTTTCTTGTTTGTTTGGCTATTCAGGCGTTGCGGAGAGGGAATTAAAGGTGTCGAAACTTCGGTGCGACCATCGTCCCATCCCTAATCGAATAACATAGAACTTTTTTTTTACGTTTAGCAGTTTGAAGGATTGATGAACATCATTCGTTTTGTTTGTCTGTTTGTTTGTTTGTTTGTTTGTTTTTCTTTCTTTCTGTTTTTTTTTTTTTTTTTCTAGCAGTGACGTCCCAGCGCACATATTCCCTGACAAAAAAATTATTCAGTCTTCTTCCTTCTTTTCAGGCTTCAAGTCCACCATTGCATGCAACTCTTCCGGACTGTATCTGTGTTGTAGGGAAACAGAAGAAAAGAGAACATGATTTCTCAATATACGTGATAGTTTTTTTCTCTCTCACCCCCACGAATTTATAGAAAACATGAAAAAATCGGACGATTCAAATGAAACGTCGTTTTCAAGGATATCGGAAATCTAATTATACGCGTATACTCTTAATAATCAATGCGATAAATTCAGAGATCTTTTCACGTCATCGTGAAAATTTCCATCAATATATTATACCCGCGTACAATATCATTGATCGTAATTCAATTTTTTAATCGACAAGGCATTGAATTGTCGGCGGATATTTGAAAACTGACTTTTTCCAATACCGTTATACGTGTAAATTTTTTTATTATTTTTTCCCCCCTTTTAGACTGGATAATAAATCGAGAAATTTTCATGTGTTGAATACCATGTATTTGCGATACATACCCAAGAAGACTCTGTAGATCACATACGAAACGATACACGTATCGTTTTCCGGCGGTTTTATGAATAATATTCTTGTCGTAGTAATAACGTAAACCACGACTCAATTTCTCGTAATTCATCTTAGGTTTGTTCTTTCGTATACCCCAACGACGTGCTACTTCATCGGGATCGGTTAATTTGAATTCCCATCCGTCTCCCGTCCACGATATGAAACCTTGACATGATTTGTCTGTTAACAATTCCAGTAGGAACTGCCACAGCTGAATTGGTCCTGAACCCGTAAAGCACGGACCGCCTCCTGCGGAATCAAAGAAGGGGGAGGAGAAAAAAATGGGTGACGATCCCAATCGAATGTTCGCAGTAAATTCTTTCGCAATTCATCCAACGGATGTATACATACCCGTGTAACCGGTCAACATGGCGTTCTGAAGAAGCGGTTTTTGGTCCGAATTATTAGCAATGGAGGATGGGTGATGAGGGTTGGACGAATCCCGGGGTGCGAGACCGGAAAGAAAGGCAGGATGATGGGAGAGGTGATCCCCGAGGGGCCCTACCGGGCCCCACTGATCGTTCCCCGCTGTCGAAACACCTCCGGTACCACTTCCAGGAACCGTTTGAAACGACGTCGCATCGTACTGACCGTATCCACCGTCGCTGTACGCTTCGTGATACCGACCTGATCAACAGATAATCACGTTCGATTGAACGGTCGAAGAAAAAGGAAGAAAAGAAAGAGAATGAAAGACTTTTAGAAATCTTTTAGAGTTTCGAACCGCGTTTTCGTCGTTTTTTGAGAATAAATACCGAAATAAGATAAATCGGGTAGGTGGTATACTTGGCGTATGAATCCGAGGAGGGTTCAAAGCGCTCCGAAAAGCCGTGTGAATATATATAAAGTCGCCGAGAACCAAATCATCCGCGCGCGAGAATATCAAGAATAGATGTATACGTACATCCGAAACGCATTGCAATTTTTCCAAAGAAAATATGTCGAGATGAAGAATCGTGAAAATTTTCGCTCATCATAGTCTCACACGTCTGCATCGTCGCGGAGTGTTCATATTTTTTGAGTTCAAGATCTCGGCCGATTTCGGACAGCTGTGATTGAATGATACAGGTTTTAAATATTTGCCAAAACGCACTGCATGTATACGCGTCTGGAACTTGGGAGAACTGCACGAGCAAAATTTCAATCTCACCCTCTCGAAATTCATTTTAATATTACCCGGACGAATTCGTTCTTCGAAAATTAACAGCTGAATTTTCTGTTTTCCAGAGGCAAACAAAATACACTTTTTGTCGATGTTCAATTAGATCGAAAGGGATTACTGCGCGATTGAACTTGAACATCTCAATCCATTTCTCCGCGGAGATTTGGATGCGAGATGCGAAGAGGAATCGCTGGGGAGACGATCGAATGAAATTCCAGCAACGCGGTACGATCGATTCGTAATTTCCTCGGTGCGTCCGCGTGTGCCGCGTAAACATTATATATGCAACGATATCTCACCTCTGACATAATTTTTGAACGCCGGTGGCGGTTGGTACTTAGGTTCCAAGTGGATACCACTTTGGGTGTAAAATTCTGACGAGGACGTGTCCACGCTATAGTGATGAGGGGTTTGATGGGTCTGTGCAAGATCATGGTATTCGGAGGCCTCGTCATACCCGGAGTAATGGGCTGAAACAAAAAGGGGAAAAAACTGTTCAAGTATATAAGCTGCTTGAACGGCAGCAGGAGAAGGAACAGCAACAGCAGCAGCAGCAGCAGCAGCAGCAGCAACAGCAGCAGCAGCAGCGTATATCAGTCAGCTGGACAACAGGTGCCAAGCCTGGGCTTTGGGTCTGGCACGCGCCGATTCTGGGACAGCTGCTGCTACACTTACTTCTTCAGCCAACGAACTTGCGCGGTTCCGAGGCCTTTATTTTAATACCTTGCCCGTCTTACGACTCCAGATATACTTATCGGCTATAGTACAACACGATTACGACATTTTACCACCGAAAAGTCGTTGACAAATTCGACAATTTCATTACCGATACACAATGTACGAATGACGCAGCTTTTCAAAGTTTTCCATCGACGCGCGATCGGTGTAAAAATTTATAAATGCGCGTAAAACTGATTTCCAGCAAATATAACACGTACATAATATACCCATACCTATAAATGCGTGTACGAGAAACTTTTTTCCTTGATAAGCGCAAGTTTTTTTTTCTCTTACATTATAATAAATATAACATGCATTGTGGTCAGACTAATGGCGTTATGTGGTGGGACGCAAAGTCGGTTCGCCGGCTTGACATACGCAGTTATCTTTCATCAGCTAATATAACTAAGTTTAATAAATATACACCGTTATAACGTATAACATTAATAATAAAAAAGAACATCATCTCACGCGTTTTTTTTTCTTTTCATTTTTCATTTTTCATTTTATTTCAAACTGCATATATTTCTGCAGTTTATAACAAATTATACCGGCGAACCTCGTTTCCAACTGTATTTTCAGTGAAAAAAAAAATAAACGACGTTTTTTGTCTACCAATTCTAGCGAGTCAAACTGAACTTCGTATACGCTTACTATCTACAGTACGGAGAAGATACGCCCGAGTTACCTGCCTCGCGTACGCGACCGCCAAGCGGCCATTGTTCTTCGTCGACTTATGGTGGTGACCTGCGAACTCTCCCACACTCGCTGGTACATATGTATAACTATATACACGCCTATCTCCACGTAGCCACCGCGCTCAGGATTTTTTGACTAAAGTGGAATGGAACGCGCGCGTAAAATGAAGGTGGGTTGTACACAGTCGTACAAGTTTCTTATTTTTTGACGATTTCTTTTCATTTTCGTCGATTCTCTCGCCTCCGAAACGCTCGTTAACCAACGGGCTACTAACTCTGTGCGACGATTATTCTGTAAGAAATATTCGAGAATTCCAATGATTTCTTTACCTGATGTGTGTGTGGTGGGATCCGGTGAAACGGGCGCCGGCATACCCGATCCCGTATTAATCTGAGTTCTCGACAATTGATGGTGATGCGGAGCCGACGAATATTGCGAGTGTGATTGTTGGGGCGAATGCGATTGATTATGCGAATGTGTCAGAGGTTCGGCCTCGTGATACGAGGGATAGTCCGCGTAAAAGGGTTCGTGGACAGCCTGCACGAGGGTGTCCAGTACTTGGAGAACCATTTCCGAAGGTGTTGGATTACTACCGGATTGCGAATGATTGTTGTTATTATTGTTGTTGTTATTATTGTTGTTGTTGTTGTTGTTGTGATGGTTGTTGATATGCGGCGATATCAGACCGTTTTCCGCGTACGAGCCAAGGAGCGTCGCGGTAGCCGACGCCTGCCCCGGAGGCTGCGACCCCGACGTCCCGACACTCACTACGCCCGCCGTGACGCCGTTCTACCGACGGTCTTCGGGCGATCCACTTTGAGCGACTTGGGGCCACTCGGTGAACGACAAAATATTCAAACGATCGATTAGAGAAAATTAGAAAAAAAAAAAAATTCACCGCTAACGAGACAACCACTTGTGCAGCACCCTTCGCTCTATCACACCTGTTGTATATGCAAGTATATTGTTATTATTGTTTGATATACTTTTACAAATTCTGGTGTTCGTTGTCACACACCGCACGGTTCGAGCGTATACATAGGTATAATTGTATTATTATTATTATTATTATTATTTTTTTCAGGGGGGGGGTTCGTTTAACTGCACTTAGCTGCAGTCACTTAATCCATCTATTTCGTTATCTTTCCTTCACCGTGAAATCCTTGATAATTCGTATCGAAGTTTCGGTAAAAAGATCCTCGAACTGCACGTACGTATAGAACCACAAATTAATCATCGATGGTTTTTCCAGTACGTCGATCGAGTTTTATAGCACCTCCACTGGGCACTGTAGCTCTCTTGTATGGATCTATTGTAGTTATCCTGAATAACCGTGAAAGTATATACGGAGAAATAAACTTTGAGCCATCACTCACGATTGCACTATAAAATAACAACACTGTACACCATCGACGAATCGAAGCACCTTGAAAATTAGCACACCGTATACGTGTAATAATGTATTTTTCGCGCAACCTCACGTGTTACTGTTTGAAACACCGACTGATCGACGATTGAGTGTTACACGACGACTGAATTCGAACTATATAAAAAAAAATACATATATATCAAACGAGAGGAGAGATGAAAAAATGTTCCCAACCGATGACTATGTTATACTGTCGACGATCGCGGCGATTTAAATTTTCGCGCTTCAAATACAAACTGCACGTTCGCACAATTTCGTTGTCAGTCTTTACCTGCACTCGCAGTTAACATTGTTATTAATAACGTGAGTTATAATCATCGCCCCCATCGCGCGGCGATTAATTTTTACACCGCAGATTGATCGTCACAACCGCATTTATCCACTCGACCTGACGTGAGCCGCGTGTGTCACTGAGGCGGTCGCAACGCGCTTCCACTCTTCGGCTTTCGACTTCCCCTTCCCCTCCATGAAACCCCTGCCCCGCCCCCACCCCCCTCCCTCCCCCTCACTTCACCCGTAACCCCCCCCTCTTTTCCTCTATATTTTACTAACCATACATCTACATAGCTATGTATTATAACTATTATATACATATATCCGCATCTTTCCATCCTCCCTTTCCATCTCTAATTCCTCAAACGTATGTACCCATATATTACGGTATATACGTATTGTATACCGCTGCATCCCTGGATTGCAACCCCTCGAAGAAAACTGCCAAGATTTTCTTCATTTTATTATTGCGGATAACGTGAATTTTTTGTTTGCGCCATCCATTTATGAGGAACGATGAATAGGTATTTATGTATTAATTCCAGTTTTTTTTTTTTTCAATTTTTTAATTTTTCAATTGATATCAAGTACACCTATACGCATGCAGTATGCAACGGAATTTTTTTTTAATTTTGTTTAGCGTAGCGCAAAACTATGGTAGTTATGCATGTAGCCAATTGCAGGTATATGAGTAATGCATGTACAGATGTGGTGGAAGCAGTTTGTATGCAATACTCAGGTATATATGTATATATGTTTACCTATAATATAAATGCAGTAAAATCGGGGGAGTCTCGCGTCTATATCAGACGCCCTCTTAGGAAACCTACGAAAAATCGTAACGTCGCGTTGCGCACTGCAGTTTACACACCGTGTGCCGCAAAGCGCGTTCCTTCGCAACCACCTGCTGCCTCGATCCACCCTCCTTATTCCACCCCTGACGATGTTCCGTTCCCCTCCTCTCTCTCTATCTCCTTCTTTTTCCTCCTCTTTGTATTCCTATTCCTTCCTTTTTTTAGTTCCGACTTTTTACGTCTACAAACGCTTTTACATCCCTATACACGTGTACAAAGTTTGAGGCCGCGCAACCGTTTCTTTCGATGCGAAGAACAAAAAAATATCTTCCCTTATTTTCTTCGCGATAATTTTCCCTGCAACGAAATAATCCTCGCGTGAATAAATTGCTATACGTACGAATGTCTAACCATCTCAATAGATATACACGTCTATAGTATACGTATATGTGAAACATTCGGTACAAATTCCATTGAATTGTCATCGGCCATGCGACACGCGTGTCCGGAAATTTAATCGCGAGAGTTTTATAAACTATACACTGTACAATATTATAATTGTCGAAGTCGTAAATTAACGCGTTTTTTTTTTTTTTTTTTAATTAAGGACGTGAAGGAGCCGTATACCAGGTGCAGGAGTATAAACGCATGGGCATGATAACGAATGCGAAAGAATATAGAGGGAAAAAAAAAAAAAAAAAAATGATATGAAATGCGAAGTGCGTTTTTCTTCGCTTTTTTTTTTTTTCACAAACGCGTGCCGCGAGTAGTGGTACGACGCGTGATGCATATCGTAGATAAATTTCTCCGAGCGTGCGTTGATAGAGATGGGCGGAAAGATTCTTCAAATTGGTTGAAAATTGCGAGGAAGAAATAGTGAAACGAGTCGTAAAGAAGAGTAAAAAATAAAAGTAGCTCGATCGTTTCGCTTTTGGGGATGAGAAAGAAATTGAAAATCGCTAGACAACAAGTGCACGAGACACGGAAATCGTGTAATAAATATCACTCTATATATCCGAATGACCTAGTCGATGATCGCGATGCTTGTTTTAAATAGTAAAATAGACGATGCAGTAGGGCGTGCCTATTTTTGAGAGTGCGACCGACCCGGTGCCGCGCAGAGGCTCGATCCGCGAGCGAGACAAACGCAGCGTAATAGACGCGTGGAAATAAAGAGGGAAGAGAAATGGGAAAGAGAGGCATAGGGTGTATATGTATATATATACATACAAGGGAACGGACGCGGGGAAAGGGGGCGGGGGGGACGGGGAAGACCGGATGTCGGGAGGGTGGCAGCGCTGGCTATAGGCGAGGGGAAGGGAAGTAGTCGCCGTACAGTGGCACGCACGTGATACAGCGCGGGGACCGGAAGCGATGCCCGCTTCGCCCCACCGCGAGGCAAACCCAAGGCAAGGCGATCCAACGTCTCCGAAGGCAAGGCGAGCCCTTCGCCTCCGGAGTTCCTCTTCTCGCTCATCCAGCGGCTAAAAACTCTATTCTGTACGCCTCTCTCTATACATACACATTTGAATAACGCGTATGTGGGCGTTATTCGTACGTGCGTGCGTCTACACGTATACATATATACGTATAATATAATATAATATAATATAATATAATATAATATAACGCCGCACGTTGCGCGTTGCACAGCGCGACTCGTAACCCCCTCGTCCTTAGCTCGTGGTAAGACAGGGGCAGATATTATCATTCATTGTTGCAGCGTACCTGGATATTATACACGCATTTTTATCTCATTTGAAAAATGAAAATTAGATCGGAGTATGGGCGTATCGTGATTCCTCCACTTTTCAAAACGTACGTCACTCTTCTGAATGAAAAATTCTCGTTCGATATGGTTTGATTTTTCTCTTCCCCGATATACTCGGGGATCGGATCAACCGATTTCAACTATGCCCTCCGTGGATTATAAAATATCGCAGACACGCGATTATAATGAAATACCTACTAAGACAAAACCGCGCGCGTATCGAAGTGCTTTTGTTCTACGGGAATATATATATACCGCGGTGTAGGTACGTGTGCGTACCTCTTTTTTTCCTTCGTTCTTAAAAAGGCCCGACGTTACCGAGGCCCCTTCCTCTGAAATTCACCCCCGTTTCTCTCTCATGCCCTGCATCATCTCACAATTGTAACGCGCGCGGTCTCGTATAAAGCTGTGCCATGCTATACCGTAAGACCCCCTCTTGTCTACCTTGCAGCCATCGTTGTCGAATACCATTGAAAAGTACCATTTCATTGTGACCGCGCGTATACGTATTATAAGCTCACAATTATATATCGAGGATTTTGGTATTTAAAAATTCCTCGGTTATTTACAGAACTATGTACAACGTTCGTTTCGATCATTTTCGTCAGGTGAAGAAGAATAAATTTAGAAAAAAAAAAATAAAGAAAAAAAAAATTAAAAACAGACGATGACGGTGCAGACTATTTCGAGTCGCGCGAAGTCGTGTAATTGTCATATACTAATTGTAAGGGGTGGAGGTTGATTCGACGAATTATAAAAGCAACGAGTTATTCGAATGACCCAGCGTTACCTGTATCGTTTAAAAAAAAAAAATGCTTCGATTCCAGCAAATTAACCCCCTCGGTGATAATTGTGAGATGGTGGCAGGGATGATGTATTTTTTCGAATATCGGTGTACAGTGCGCCGTACGTGGATTTAACATACCTAGTTTGTGCTTCCTAACTATCGCCACTTCCTTTATTTTCATGGCTTCCAAGTTGGACGAGCCTTGCGTATACTTCCGGGCAAAATCTGACCACAACCCCGCTTCTTTTTCATTCATTTACCCCACTTGTTATTATTGTTAATATTATAGTTGGTTTTTTTTTCTCTTTTTTTTTTTTTCTTAATTCGTCAAGATCGAGTATCCGCAAGCAACATCTATACGTGTATAGTATATAAGAAAACGAATCCCAACGATCCATCGAAGCACGTGCTATGGAAACGACCAAGTGCTTCGTTTACGCCGTGGAAGTGACGAGATGGTGTCGTATCACATAGAAATCCATTGAAAAGCGCCTTTAACACTACGAGCCATTGAATCCATTGAAAATATTTCATCCCCAGATTCATATACAGGTACGGCTAGGTACACAAGTAGTTATACACATACTCGTAGCCGTTTTTTAAATTCACTCTTTCACGGGTAAATAATTTTTAGAGCACTCGAACATGGTGAAAATATTAGTACAGCGGTCGCGCGGAGGTATACATACGTATGTATAAAGAAGTTGATTGTGAAAAATGTCTTGAGCAAGTCCTCGCCAAAACGTCCATTTCTCGGTTTGCCGGTGTTACGCGCTCGGTTAATGGGAGTCCGATAGAGCGAAGGTTATAGTCGGGTGTGTGTGTGTCTTAGGGTATTTCTGTGTTGGGGTCTTTTTAGGGTTCGAGAATATACGGGTGTATAACTATATATATGCGGGGAAAAGGGAAGGTTCGTTGTTACGACCGGAAGCTGCGTTCCAGGGGGAGGAGAATCCCGAAGCAGATAGCTTTATAATATGCTCGAGTGCTCCACCCCAAAAAGTGCTCTCAATGTCCCCGCGATGTCCTCATAATGTTCCTCAAATGTACTTATACACTGTACGGTATATTGTTGCGCACTTATGGACTGAACTGGAGGGCAGATGCAGCTTCGAAACTTGTTCAACTACTCGAAACCTATAATACTTCGATTCACGAGGCATGCGACGCACGTGTGACGCCGGATCGCGATCGAAATTTTCTGTGATTGAAAATCACGGTAATGAGAAAATGAGATTTCGAATTTTGATAGAGACGAAATGTTTGGTAGGTCGCAACAGGTATGACCGTCGAAAATTGAAATTTTTGCGAGGAATGCGAGAGCATGAATCAGACTGTTATCTGGTATAGTTTTCCGAACGCGTTTGGTTTTACTTGCGAGCGAACGTTTGTGATTCCGAAAGCGAGAACGCATAATATAAAATAAGACGTTACAATATATTCTTCATAAACATCCGGTTCAACGATATTATTATACATCAAAGTAGCGTGCATCCCCCGTTTTATAGTTGTTGAGTTTGTAAGTAAAAGTCACTTTAGTTTTCGAGTTTCCTTCAACGGTGCGAATCAAAGTAAGCAATATATACATGTAGCGAACTTGTAGTCTCTTCAACATAGAAATGTGAAGTAGGTGAACGAATCCTCTCTGCCATAACGTTGCGCAACGGTCATTAATGCTTTGCAACAATAATTACAACGAAAAAAAAAAAAAAACAAAGTCAAGTAAAAAATAGAACAGCGTGTAAAGTTGCTCGGATTTCGTCGCATTTCTTCCCTATACATTGTACATGGAAAACTTTGATTGGTTTTTCCCCCCTTTTCACCAAGGACTGCAGGAGCAGGGGGTGGTTATTAGGACGATACACAAAGCGGACGAAGATTTCGATCGCGATCACGGTACGGTGTATGTACAGCGGTGGTTCGTCGGTTGTTGGTCAGATACGTGGGTGGGTGGCGAACCGTGACCCTTCACAACGTTGCAGGCTTTCCCCTATTCGTCCATGGCCAGCGACGATGACGTAATTCTAATAATCACTGTCCTACTGTATCTATCCTGCAAGTTGCCTGATTTTTTGTTGGCTGCTTCTTACATGGGAACTGCGATTTAGGAATATTATAACCGTGTGAGATGGTCAGGTAGGCGAACAGGTAGGCGTACACCTATATATATATATATATATATATATATATATATATATATATATATACATATATTATATATGCATAAGTGCATCTACGAGACGATATAATATAACTGTGCAGTCCACAGTCCAGCTACGTGTGTATACATATATACGTACGTATCTATTATAAGGTATCCCCGGTGCAGCAGGAAGGGTTCGATCTTACGGACTAACCTGCACGGTGAAGCCAGCCGAAAGACCGGAAGTCCAGATAGCGATTCCTCGCTCGGTGGAATCCCCGACGATCACCGATTATTACACACGGGGATCGATAGATCCAGATTTTTCATTTTTTTTTGTATTTTTTCCCCCGCTGACTCTGGTTTTCCCTTTTTTTTTCTTTTTTTCTTTTGACATTTTTTTTTTTCTGTACATAAACCGACCACGCCCCCTTCCTTCGACGATCGGTGCGCGCAGGAAACGATCGATATATTACAGACCTATAGTCTAATGGTTCTGCATCCACGTAATCACCTACACCTCTTATACGAATATTGTGTACAATCCATTCGCGAATCGCGATAATTTTGTTTTATATTTTTATGTACGTATAAATATAATTTTCATTAAATTCGGGTTCCTTTTTCTCTTCTTTCCCAGGTATATTCGTACGTATGATAAATAGGTGTTACGAAAATAAATTTCGCGAACAGAAAAAGTTTATGTCTCATTTCGAAATCAGCACCCATGTAAATTTTCGACAATTTTCGATACACATATGCGTACGTACGTCAATTTTTAAAATCTTTTCTCAGACACGTGATAAACCGGAAAAAAAAAATAAAAAATAAAAAACGAAAAAGGGTCTACGGCGTTCGAGTTTAAGTGAATTCTAGCCACTTTTTTCAGGTGGCTTGTACGGCGCAATTCTCCCCGCACACGGAGGCACCTTGAAAGGTAAGTATCGCACACCTGTACGTATGCACGCGTGTGTACATAACCGTGTACGTAGGGGCAGAACAAGTTAGAAGCACTTACAGTTTGCACGCAGTCGTTCGAAAGTATGGGTAGACGTACGTGTACGAGTAAAGAACGCGAGTAAGGTATCCCTTATACATCAATCTACACCCCGTCATTAGTAGGTAACTTGTGGGAGTAGGTACTTGATGTTAAGTCAGCGTGAAGTTTGATGCGGCTTGCGTGTCGTGTATAGTCGCGGTGAGGCAATAGCTTACGAAGTCGTGTGTTTATACGTTGCTTGGCTGTTTTACCCAGTTGTATAGTTATCGTTACACTTTCCGAAAATATAACACAATTCATTGTATACCTATACGTATGTATGTACATATATCGCATACACGCGTGGCTTAATACGTTCAACAGGTGCGCTGCCACTTTCATTTGTACGTGGCAAAATTCGTCACGTCGTTGTAACAATATTCCAATATTCGTTTCAATGGCCAGATCGCGATTCCCTCATCTATACGATTATTCGATAACTTTGATAACTCACCGTCGTTGTGGTATTGGCGGGACAGAGTGATGACCGACGGTTGTTGCGGGGGTTGTTGCTGCTGTTGGGGTCCCTGATTCTGCCCTTGGCTCTGACCTTGGCTTTGAGGGGTTCCAGGCGGGGTTGCCGGGGTGGCCGGACTCTTGTGTTCAGGTGTCGCTACGCCCGGTGTACCTTGGTAACCCATGAATTCACCCAAATCCGGCACGCACACGCTCTCGTACAAATTCGAAGGAACATTTTCCAGAGACGGTTTTTCCGTGTCGACTTCTGTAATCGGAAAATACAAAAAAAAAAAAAAAAAAACGTTCGTAAGACGGTTTCACGGAGTGTCTGTTATTTTTTCATCGCGTTCATTCGTTCGGTTTTCGATTTCCAAGGGGGTTGTGTACGTGCTTCGTATATTTTAATTTTAGGACTTTCCGCGCTCCCGACTGAATCCTCACGCGTGCAACGACAGTGCAAGCGAAATGTGCGTCGAAACAGGAGGAAGGAGGGAAGGGAGGGGGGGGGGGAAAAATGAATGAAAGGAATAACCGGTAAATAAAATAAAATTCTAATTTTGCGAACGAGCGTTCGTTGAAAAAGAAGACTGGAAAGACAAAGATCTATGAATGAGTCTTCGGGGTAACGACGACGACGACGACGACTACGACGATGAGGTCAGAGGATGGAGTATTTTAGTTTCTACTTTTTCTCGAACGCGATGTGTGTAACAAAGATAGGTGTGAGGTAGGTAAAACGCTCCAGTACATATGTATGCGTGCATAAAATATTGTGTACATCCAACAAGAGGAGGTGGCAAACTGAAACAACGTTACATACGAACCACCGTATATAGTTAACTCTTTGGCGCGATGAGTTAGTTAGTTAGTTTCTTAAGTGTTTCTTAATATCCGCTCCCATTCGCTGAATCAAACCGATTCGAACCTATCTATGTACCGAATACTTGGCCAATTCGTTTTTTTTTTCTCCCCTTCGATCTTTTTTCTCACAATTATTCACGGACGCGCAACACCGCCGAATAATATCGCAAATAGATCCAAACGATGCATCGTCTGCGACGCGATAATTAACGAGCATATCGAATATAACGAGGAGGTTTTCAAAATCTGAACCGCGGTGCAGCGATCCAAATGTCCATATTGTCCACATGTCACAACGATGGGAAGAAGTTTCGTGAAAGAAGTCATCATGGGTTGGGCTGACTGAGCATCACGCATGACGAGATACGAGGAGTGGGTGACGTTTCAACTTTGTTTTATTTCAGTCAATTTTTATTTTATTTCGTTCACTCTTTCTTTATCTCGTTTTTCACATACCCTTTGTTCGCGAACAATCTACCCGTACACACGTACAAATAAACCATTAATATATATGAATATATATATATATATACCTAAGTCACGAACCGTACCGAACCGCGACTAAAAAGCTTGTGCGTGTGTATAGTTATGCATGGAAAGGGATAAACAGTTACTCGGAATTGTTGTCGCCGATCCACAATTAATACCCCGATAAAAGGTGATGCTTATATATAAGTAAATTCCTACCGTCTATACGTATACGTAGATCGCAAGAACTCTCTCTCTCTCTCTCTCCGTTCGCTCTATGTGGTGTAAATTACGACGGTGATCTGTGAAACAGTTGATTACGAGGAACTATGGAACTTTGCTCATAGAGGTGGAGTGTAATCATGGGTGAACCTCTGCTTCCTGTCTCCCGATCTC
Organism: Athalia rosae; assembly: GCF_917208135.1. NCBI lineage: Eukaryota > Metazoa > Arthropoda > Insecta > Hymenoptera > Athaliidae > Athalia > Athalia rosae. The sequence continues at coordinate 28,773,316 of NC_064026.1, read as the reverse complement.
TCCCCCCCCCCACCCCCTTCCTCGTTCACCCTCAAACACACCCCACCTCGGAACTCTCACGGATCACGAAACTCCCCACGGTCGTAAATCGTGTACAACGCTAATTGGAAATCTTTGATTTAAACTCGTAAGCTGCACCGTTTACTTTGAGAGAGAGAGAGAGAGGGAGAAAAAAATAGAAGAGACAACGAACGCCGCGATGATCGACAATGACGCGATGACGATGACGAATGAGATCCACGTTCGTATTACCTACCGGAAATTGGCATAGGGTGCCCCGAAGTTCTTGGTCAATCGTATGAATGGGATGGGCGTGCACATAAAAAGACGTGAAAAAGCGGAATTTCATTGAAGAATGCAGGAATAACAGGAGTATTTTTCGGGGGCACGTGGACTTTTGAGGACGAGGGTAACGTTGCAAGAATGAGAATAAGAAGAGGAACTGGAGGTACAGGTACACGACGTACAGTAGGGAGAGGATGAATGGGTACACCTGATTTTCGTTTTCAGCAGTGGGATTCCTTGAAATTGGAGTGCATTCGTCCGGTCGGAAGGTATAGGTGTATTACGTGGTGCGGTATAGTTTATATCCCCCTCGAGGCATTGTGTCCCGAAAAATTAGGACTCGACCGGCTATACGAAAACACGCAACGAAATATCCCCAAGACTTTTCCCTGCCAAAAATCCTCGAATATATATCCGGAGTTCAAGTTTCCAGTTTAAATGAAAAAAAATAGAAAAAAACATTCGCGAAGTGGGCGTACCAGTTTTTCTTCCCATTATTTTCGTTCGCTCACATTAGCCGTCATTCATCTCCTCTTGTGTGTTGTACCTGATATATTTTTTCTCCTACCTTTTTGCAGCATCTCTAGGTGCTCCCATAAAATGTCACCCATGAACGCGGGCGCTCTGGCTATGAAAGATTCTTTTCCCATGGCGCAAATTTGTTTGCCGGTCATGTGCCATTGCTGCATCGCAACACCTTCCAACGAGAATTCTCTGAGCGCCCATTGCTGCCAATGAGCCACTGCAGTTTCCGACCATTGGCGAGGATCTGAAACAGAAAAAAAAACGGAATCCGTGTTTTTTCATTTTGTTTTCCTTTCGTTCGGCTGCATTCATTCGAGGCGAAGGGTTGAAAGAAACCGAAAAAAAAGACCGACCGCAACGTGCGGTGATAAAAAGCGAGACTGACCACAATTACGCGTTGCGTATCGATGAATTTGTCCATTTGGAGTTTCCGTTTTGTCAGCTTCGCGTATGTGGAATAATTGTTGAACGGGGGGAACCGTTCCCCGGATTACAACGAAATATAATAAGTCGGTTCCAAGAAAGTTCTTTACAGGGAATATTTTATGAAAATATTTCTTAACGTATGGATACAGGAACGTTGTACGTATACGCGAGTGTTGAGTTTGGTTATCGGTAAACGATTAGACATTCGTTATATATGTACATAGTTATAAATATATACACACACGCGTATATATATATATATATACCGTCCGTTTTACAACTAAGTTGAGAAGTATGTTACGTCAATCTCACATTTCAATAAATATTGAGCTAACCATTTTGGTAGAAACAATACCGAGAAACATTGGAATGTCCCATTTGCGGTGCTCGCGCCCATATTTGCACGGTTTTCTTGCATTGTTTCTCCGTACGTATCCCTTTGTAGCGGATCAAGGTATGTCGTACCTACGCTCACAATCGAGGGGAAAAAAATCATCATTGAATCCACGTAATCAATCGATCATCGTATGCAGTAACGAAGATTCCGCTGAACCCGTGGCAGCGTTACGTGTATTGCGGTGTGACGAAGGAACGATGATTTCCATTTTTCCTTCAAATTTCGGATTTTCGCATTTTTGCGATTCGACGAAACGCCGCATGAATAATCGCGGTATTGAATTGCAGAGCAAAATCAGAACGTGGAACAACGAAAGAAAGAAAGAAAGCGATTGGTCACAACCGCAATTCCTCACCGACTCTCTCGTCGAGTGGAAAAAAAAAATAATGAATCAATTAAACGACGAGTCAGAAACAATGATAAATTTAGACGGAAAAAAAGCGAATAACAGGAAAGAAAAAGGAAAGAAAAATGTCTATATATATATGTATAATCTGGTGCCACAAAATGTGCTACGTGACATTCGGTCTACCGACGTCACACGTCTATCAAAGATCATCGGTAAGTATACCGCGTGGTAAGTATACATATACACGAAGTTATTAGTAAAAGGGGGAGTTTCCCTCGAAATTTTCTTCGAAAAACCGCGCGTGTACGCGTGGCATCAAAGAGTCTCTTTATATTCTAGTAAATAAGTTCCGAGTGATCAATGAATGAAGTTGGATATATAGGTGTGCTTCTCGTTTCTCGGATGTTGAGAAATAGAAAAAATGAAAAGGAATGAAAAAACGAGAAAAGAACAATGTCACACGAGATACGAGCTGGACCGGAGGTACGTAAATACTTGTACGTGTATACACACGTATAGGTAGATACACACACGTATACCCGTGCGTCGCGAAGGTACCGAACTCTTGAAAAACCGCAAAAGTGAGATAGAAACGCGTCACCCAAGAGCTGTTTAAGTTCAAAGAGACCGACAACGATGTTTGAGGATTGTGTCGATGTTTGCCTTACTTATTCCTTGTCATCATTGTCGAGAGGTGGTACCTACCCGCGTTATGCTCTATGAAAGCCGGATTGCAACCGACGCTTCACCACTTTACCGTCCGTTCATATTATATGTTCGTCTATTTCTTCTTTTTAATCTGTTTTTTTACTCTTCTTTTTTTTTCTACGCTCTTCTCCGGTCTTTTTTTCGAAAAAAAAACACCCTACACAGTACACGTACACTTGGCTCAATCACAAGTGGCGTAGTTAGACACTACGCGACGTGATTCAGTTTGGCGCAAAATATCCCTAGGGGAAATTTAAAGCAGAGATGGCGATCGACCCGCATCCATCGTACGTAAATTTCCACTAGGGATACTTTTTGCCAACCTGAATCTCGTCGCGCGGTGTCTGACTAGGCCACTTATGATTGAGCCAAGTGTACGTATTATACGTATGTATATAATGTATATTAAAACGACTAGACTGACTGCATCACAGCGCGAGCCACACGCGTCGTCCACAATACACAATGGGGGCCCTCGTTTGAAGCCACACGCGACACGTAGTAGGTACTTCTTCACCCATCCTCGTATTATGTACCTCGTGTACACACGGCGCACACATATTTTTTACCATATACACGTACATACGTACATATATTCAATATCACATATATGCACGTTACGTGTCTGCAGTTTAACGCACGCAACGGTGCACAGGTCTCTTCGTGTATAACGTCTATGACCATTTCTGGTGGAACTTTGATATCCGTTTGTCCGCAGTAATTCGAATTACGATGATAGTTTTTGTTCTCAAAATTGCGGACTCCATTTTTTCATTCGTTCAATCTTCAATATGCTTCAATTCTGTATCCGCACTAACTTGTTGGAGATCAGGGCGGAGATTGTCGAAGAAGAATGGAAAACGGTGCGAAAAAATTCACGGTTTATTTTCTCTCCTGAACAGCAAAACTTCTTCGCTGCATCAGAATATCCATCGGATACCGCATCGAGTGAGTCAAAAATTGTTAGACTATCGTAACTATATTGGGTACATAGGTTGAACACACTTACTTACTATACACGTATATATAGCGGCGGTAAAACGCGACGAAGTTGTTTCATTCCTCATTTTTCTTTCCTCTCTTTTTGTCCGAAAAGAAAGAGAGAGATAAGGAAAGAGAAAAGGAACGAACAGAAAGAAGCCGACTAGAAAGCCTGTTGATTTAGAAGCAAGTCACCTGTCAGACTTTACCTGCATCGCAAACAACGAAATTTTCCTCGCCTGCACATACGTACAATATGAGATAAGCGGAAAGTTTTTGAAAGGAAAGAAAGAAAAGGAAAATATTTCTTCTCCTTGCGGTTCCGTCGAATGTATTATTAAATCCATTTTTCCATGATTTCGTGTGTGAAATTAATTTTTCACAGAGAAAAAAACAGAAAGAAGGAGAGAAAAATTAAGTGCTAGGGATGAGATGAAAAACAGAGTGAAGGCTGAAAAATTTGTTCAATTTCAAAAAAAGACTCTCGCACATGTCTACGTATATAGGAACAGGATATCTCACGTGATTGAATCTCGAATTCATCCGATTCAACGGCGTATTTAAATATAAATATTTATCCGACGTCTGTCTCAATTAAGACTAAAAGGTTTGCGGAAATTAAAATTTATAGATATCCATATAATACATAGGCATATTTACCGTCTGTAATATACTTACTGATTTAACTTCAATCGTGGATAAGTTTACGACGAACCGACCACATCGACATAAGTTATTACATCGTCGGTATAAAGTTTTCCGTATCCGCAACAGACGTCGAAAAAACTAACTCAGCGTTCTCCACTAGATACGTTCGCATCGGGTGTATACCCTATGATACATTATCACGTGGTCGAAATGAATTTCTCGGTGAGATGTAATATAGTTTCAAAATTTTTCTTCCAATGAAAAATATAACGACGAAAAATCAAACTCTTTCGAATCAAAAGGTGAATATCGTCCGGGACTCTTTCTCAAGAAAAGTTCTACGAAATTATTCCAAATGGGGGAGAGAGAAGAAGAAAAAGAAAAAGGAAAAAATGTACATTACTTTAAATTCAGGTGAATTAATATACCTATGTATGTATATCTGAGTCTAGAATCTGGACTATAATCTTTCCATACGATCGCCAACCGAAAACGAACCACGTATAATATGCATGTATTATAATATTTAGATACAGAAATTCTCGGATTTGTTTTATCCCTCGATTTTCTCTGTTTTGCATCCGACCAATCAATTTTCTATTAGTCTCGTCCGTACGCGAGAAACCCATTTTACCTGAACAGACAGAAATAAATGAATAACTGGCCGATGCAACATTCTCTTTCTTTCAAACTCTCGCTGTACCTATACTGAAATTGTACAACGTCGATACGAGCGTATGAAAAAATACATAGAGAAGAACGCGCGCGCAATCATTGTAATGACCGACAATTAGAGAGACGCGATCTCGAATGGGACGGTATGTGGAGGTAAAAGAAACAACAACAAAAAAAAAAAAAAAAGATTGAGAGAAAAAAGATGGCAAAGCGGGATCGGAGGGGGAGTAGGAGGACAGGGGGAATGGATGGATGGATGGATGGATGGATTTTATATGTGATTGTTAAGAGCGTATATATGTGAATGTGATGTTGATGGCTCTGATGGGGAGCCGATGCCACACATCCGGTATGCGCATTCAGAACCACGCGGGTGTGACGTTACTTCCGGTCTACATGCCCTCACTGGCATCACCGGAGTCGTACCCTCAACGGGCCAGGTCGTCAACAAATTCAAAAACCTAGACCAACCTCGGATCACTTAACCTGACCTCATCAACCTCATACTCCTACTCCTGCACCTCGTTCTTATTCGATCTTTTCAAATCTCGACTGCGGCTTGTGGGGCAACAGCTGATCCGAAACAATGCGATTTCATTGATTTTTATCATTCTCCACAGAGAGAAGTACAAAAAAGTCGAGAACAATTAGATCTGCCTCCACGGAACCCGATGATTTTGAATTTCAACAGATATTCCCACTTGGAGAATTTCGCTCAATGATAAAAAAAAAATTTGCAATAAAAAAAAAAGTGCGGAATTCGAGATCCTTCGAGCGGTCGAATAAAACTGGTGCTTTCTCATCGCGGTACCCGCTGATAGGAATCTCCGCCTTTTTTCAAGTTTTCTTCGTTTTTTTTTTGTTTTTTTTCTGGTCAAATTATATTCAGCGCAGATCCAGGGGTTGAATTGGTCGAAATTTGAAAAAGTATATTTCACCAGATCGCGGACCTGCGCCCATCGTTACTAATTAAAATGAATTTTCTTTTTACGACAGACCGCTGCAAAAGTTCTCCCGGTATACACCGATCCACTTATGGTTGGCACCTGTCGAATCGTTCAACGTTGGTGTATAGCGTGTAATAAAAATCGTAAAATAAAGTCTCATAATTCAGAATAAACACATGAAAGAGAAAGAAAAAGGAAAAATACGTTATCATAAAATCCCTAAATTATTCGCATATGCGTTGTACAAATTTATATCGAAGAAACATTTGTAACGCGGGTGCATTAATTCTGTCGCAATTATAGCTATACGGTCTCATTTCCACATCGCAGGCTGACGATCCATTCTCTCTTTACTTTTATCAAATTTTATTTAAGGGTGTAAAAACTGCATTGAATATAGAATTCCACCCGATTTTCATATTTTTGATTCTAATTTTTTTTTTACTCTTTTGGTGAGGGATTAGTTCATCCTGATTATTGTACGTTATTTTTACAACGAGATACCTACCACATAATATACAAGGGTATATATACGTATACGTACACGTGTGGTGCACAACGACGACGACGATGTTGAACCAGATTGTGAAATTCAAGTTCCACTCCGTTGATTTTATGCTTTATAATTCAACTTTCGAAGGTTCATTTCGTCAGACGATATATGTACACGTACGTAAATACATAATATAACTCATTATGTTAGCTATCCGTGTATTATACCGTTATTATACTTGGTCAAATTTTACCAATCCGCTTATAAACGTGTACAGAGCCTGGAGAGCGAGAATTTTCTCGATGATTTCCTTCAAGGATAAAAAATGAAAAGGATGATGTAATATGTTTGTTTTATTTGTTCTGTAATTCTGGCTGCGCGTAAGATATTGAAGATTCGCGATCGGAGATAAGTAGGAGCGACGAGGAAGGGGGAAAAAACTGAAGAAAAAAATAAAAAATAAATAAATAAATCTGCTCACCTTTAGTGATATTGAGACGGGTCTGTTCTTTCTCCCATGAGGCAAACGAGGCCTTGAGAGCCTCCGTCATCTTCATGTTGGTACCAGGCGTCAGCGGTGGAACCTGCGCCGGAATGTCTGTAAAACGATATAAAACAATTCAGCATTAAGTTAATTACCGTAATTAGCAAATTAGCAAATCTCTTAACGAACAAACGAATATTACGGATCGAAGAGAGAGAAAATAAGGTGCACGTACATCACCCGCATGGACTCGGTTGCGTTCGTATAACAACGAACGATAATTGCGTACGAAATCTCCTCGCGATCCCCGATAACTCGGGCATTTCGTATCGGGCGACGCGGATATAAGTAGCCAATGAAAAATGACGAAAAGTCCAAAAAGAAAAAAAAGAAAAAGAAAAGAAGAAAATTGGCCGAAAACGCGGGGCATTAATAAAAGATAAACGTAACAGTCAGGGGTGCTGTCCGTACGACGCGGTGACCATCACGCATATGCACGTGCGTCGTTTTCTATATAACCACCGCTGCGAACGATACGAGCGTGTGAGAATGTGCGTTCCGCGTACTTCACACAGTCCAACGCGGGACGGTACGTCAGGTGTCGAGGGTCAGGGCGAGTAGGGGATCGTATCCTAGATACGGATCGTCGTCGTCGTCGTCGTCGTCGTCCTCCTCCTCAAGAGGGGCGCAACTGTCCAGCAGGTGTAACCGTCCGACTACATATGCGTGCATATATGTACGACTATAAGCGCCTGTGTAACGTGGACACGTAGGTGCCCCTGTCGTGTACCCGCGGAGCGGCATTAACGGCGGACAGATACGCGTATACGCGTGGGTATTTAACCCCGTAACGCGCAAAGTGCGTTAACAGTTCACGTGCAGGTAACGAACTCGCCTCCGTACCTGTGTGTACGTGCGCCGCCGCCGTACGCCTTATGGCGTTCATCTCGCCATTCGAAACGTCTTCGGAGTAATGTGTGCGTGAATATGCTTTTTTTCACCCTCGCGCATAATCGACGATTTTTACTACTTTTTTCGGCATACCGATCGACTTTTCGAGGGCGCGCGAGCGCGAATTCCGATTCCGCACGCGTGTACGAGCCGAGCCCCGAAGAGACGACGTAGAGAGATTACCGATATGAAAATGAGCGTTTTAGATTTTTTTTTCATGCCCACCTCATTTGGGGGATATTCAAAATTCCACGCCAAGGTCTCGTTCCCGAGAACGACTACTGTACGAGATGCTTTTAAATAGTCCGATATATGGACAAGCGCAGGTGCCAGCTTCAAGGTCTGCAGCGATTTTCGTCCGACGAAATTTTTCCTTCGCCAACGATCTCGCCGAATCGACCGACGATTATTTTCGGCAAAATCCAAAAAAATTATCGAAGTATTTCGAAAAAAATTCGATCAAATGCGCGCGTCCAATACCAGCTATCCATATTGTATACATGCAGGAAAAAGAAGGGAGGACGATGCGCTCCGAGATTGATATTTTCCAAAATTTTGAATCCATAAAAAATGAAAAGTTTCGGCCATTTTGGAGTTTATCTAACGACGTTTGGTTTTATCGGACGAGTTCGTTGATTCCTTTGGTAACAGAGTCGGTGGTACGAGTCTTGCAGAGACGACGACGGGCGAACGTTCGCAGGTGTTTAGCGCCCAAACTGACCGGGTGACTAATTTTAAGCAGCAGCATGAACGCCGAGGTAGCTATAACATATTGCGCTGGTGGTCGTCGGTTTATCCGTATACGAGCGAAACCCGCGCACGTGTTCGAATGGAGAAAAAGTGACCTGTATCGAGTCGTCGAGGCTCGAAAAGCTTTTCGAAATGTAGCCACATATCTCTATCGAGACGAATAGGAAAGAAGGGATATTCAGAAGCGATTTAAATCAATCGACGATCGAAAAGGTTCACGTGACCAACTGGCGAGCTGTGGCAGGGAATCCAAATTATGTCACGCGTGGGTCAGCTACCTGTAGAATGGATGCCGATACATATGGGTAGGTAAATAAATAAATATATACGTCGATCGTGTGTCCGATGAATGAAAATCAATAGATATAACTAATATCGATTTCGATTCTCGTTGTTGCGAGGAGGCAATGTTTTTTGATTTCTTCTTTTTCCTTTTACAAGAAAATGTGGACGCAACGATCCGTGGGTTCTATCGTTTCAAAATCGAACCGAATATGTAAATGTACGTGTGTAACGCCGAGGTATAGAAATTGAAAGTAATGGAGTAAGGGAATGAGAGAAAAAAAGAGGAAAAATAAAAATAAAAAAAAAAAAAACCGAAAAGAAGAGCAAAAAAATCCCGACTATAAGGTAAGTCGAGAGAGTAAACTATGCGAAGAACGAAAAAAAAAAGAAAAAAAAGAAAAGCCAAATGCAGATGCAGATGCAAATGTTTGACTTCTTGACCCCCTCCGATCGTCATTTCGCCCCGCGCGCCGCTCGACATAAATCTGCATAAATATTCGTAATTAGACTATTTGCGTACCTACCTCGATATAAAAGAGGCACGCAATGGGAATGATCGGGGATATATACGCTAGCGATTATGTAGATGTTTTATATATATATTTCCCTTTATACCGATAACCTCAGTTTGGATTTAAAAAGGCATTTATATTCCAATCGGCGTCTCGGTCGGCGCTGTGTAATTCGGTCATTTGTCCCCTAATAAACGAGATATATTATCCACATAACGTATACCTTTCGTTTTTTTTTTTTTCATTTTTCATTTTTCATTTCCATTACATTCTTCTTTACAACATAAGTATATAGGTGGTCAAACTCGATTCGGCCGTTCCCGACCTTTGATCATCAGATCAGAGATCGGAGGGTCAAGAATACTCAGCTCGATATATACGTTCTGTCCCAATTTTCATAATGAAAAATTGAATAAAAAAAAAAAATAAAAAAAACCACGAACAAATAAAATCCAGAAGCTACGCGATACACGATACAGGTAAATAATTTTTCCTCCCGCAAAAAAACACCCCTTCATCGCAAGGTGCATTGTAGTCGAATGAACACTCGATAGCCTTTCGTTGTTTTTACAGAAGTTTATCAGTGTCTTCCTTCCCGTCATCCCTCCGTATTTAACGAATAATTTTTTTTTACTCCGAGAAGCGAACAACTCGGAGTGGAATATTATGTCGAGTCGCAGGGAGCCACTCGAGTTTTTCGTCCCTGTGTACCGATGTCCCTAAAAGCACGAAGCAGCTAAGAGGAGCGTCGGGAACGCGCGCCTTACATCCGTGGCACGTGCCGTTTCTCATATTGCCGGTTATGTACATACATACGTACACGTATACATATATGTATGTATGTATATATATATATATGCGCACGTATCGCTGCGACAAGCTATAGCCGAACCTATACGCTCCGGGACACGCGGTGCAGTTGAGCTTTTCCACTGCATTTCTTCGACATCTTCGAAAGTCTCGATCAACCGTACACTATGGAACGAACGACCGCGCTAAGCTGCAACAGCTGTACGCCAACTTCTTGCCCTATCCGCACGCGGTGCGACCGTTCGCTCGGTATATACGTATATTTTCAAACCGAATCCCTCCCTGCATATGGCATCGCGAGAGGAGGATAGAAAAAAAAATAAAAAATAAAATAAAATAAATAATTGTAAGAATATCGAGTATAAGCGCGTCCCTCGATTCAGTTTTTTCTGCACGAGTCACGCGTTACATCGATGCGGAAGTTCGTTACATACCGCACCGCGTGCAAAGAAAGATGACAAGGACAATGGAAAAAATCGATAATTCTTGAAATTGTTTTTTTTTTTTTTTGGAATATCAGCGAATTCGAAAATACATACGACGGTAGAATATTTCGGAGGATAGTGCAGAACTTTGAAAAAAAGCCTACGAGGCGCAAGGCCGTAAGAGAGCAACTTTTAACGTCCAACGAACACGGTATATACCTCCTACCCGTGTACACTCTACCCTAACGTATGCATAGGTGTACGCAATACGTGTGCGTAGATACCAGTGTCGGGGGAAAGGCGAAGCGTGGTATAAGCAGCGGGGCGCGTTACACCTGTTGCACGACTGCTGCGAAGCACCCCTCCGCGCGTCAACGGGGCACCTTGAAGAGACGGCGCAATGTAAACCGTCGCGCGATCACGTATCATACATAGGTATATAGGTAGGTACACGTGAAATAAACGTAACAACGAAAACAAAATGGATGAAAATAAAAAAATTGACAAAAATTAACGAGTCAACTGTATAGTATAGGCAAAGATCTTCAGCAGCTCGTCTTTCGGTTTGTCCTTTTCTATGGCGTTAATAAATGTTTTTTTTGTCTCTTACGTTTCTTCTTGCATTCCATTCTTCGGTGGCGATACCATGCTAAAAATTAACCGCGAAAAAAAATATTGAATAGATGAGACAAAAAAAAAAAGAAAGGAAAAGAAAAATGAGAAATATAATTTTTGGCATCAACGACAAAGATGTACACCTAGCCGAGATTGTAGGTATGTGGCATCTAGTCACAGGGACGCCAGGGAATGTAATTTTAACTTGACATCGTGTTGGCGCGGGGTGTTATGTGGGGTGTATTATATATAGGTTGCGCGTAGATATATATCGTTTAGAGTAAACTAGCTGCTCGATTTCGAGTCGGTTTGCCAAGGCAGTGCGCTAGCCGCGGGATAGGTATAACTACACGGTCGCGGGTTGGTTACGTTGGTATTTTAGGAGAGTTCGTACCGGAAGGCGGGCCTAACCTTGACTCCGTCGTGCTACTCGAAAGAGCTAGTAGTTCGCCACTCCTCTCGTATGTATTATAAGATCGGATCCAACGAAACCGAATCACACACGAGAAGAAAAATTCCTCCAACCTAACCGTATGTACCGAAGAGCAGCGATTTGAATTCTATTTTTTTTTTTTTTTTTTTTCCGAAATCTGTATGAAAAAAAATACGTGCAAGTTCCTATCGCTCGGATGCACGAATTTATTCCAGTGGGAATTCCCGACCGTTGCGTGTAATGCGACGTACATACAGGCGCTCTGTGTATCGCAAGAATAACAAAGTTTCGAGCTCTAATCGGAGGTTCACAATAATTAGCGCGCGGGCAGCGGTTAAGTGGTAGCCGAGCATTGTTATACACGAGCGATTATCAGCTAAGTTTCTGCTGCTGCTGCTGCCGTTGCTGCTGTTGGGTGCCGCTATGCGACCGTTCTTCGCGATATGGTAGCCCCAGCCGAGTGTGGCCCGGAGTGATATCTCGCCCACTTCCTGCCGCAGGACTCGCAAGCGTCAGATTAGCGGCGAAGTCGGCGGTACCTAACTGCGGCTGCTGGTTGTACGCTCCTCGCGAGGTCGACTACGACGACTACGACGACGACGACGACGACGACGACGATGATCACAAAGGTCCGCGATTGTAGAAAAAATGTCGCCGATGTGGCAGCGGAATAACAGAAACAAAAGCAGCCGAACGCCCGCAATCATCGAACGATGACGGTCCAGGAGATAAGGATTTTACAGAGAAAATTTTACCGTACGCGAGTGTATCGAAACAGTTCGTGGTGCTCGCGCATGTAGAGTTGCGATAAGTGGTGGCTGATTGCGCCTTTCGAAATATGTATATATATATACACATCGCGTGTATTCCGTGTGTGTGTGTTTGTGTGTGAACACTAAATTGAAATATTATCAGAGTGAAACAGTCGAGTTAACGGAGATAAGGAATATTAACGAATAACAGTGGGAAGAACCCAATTGAATCAGAGACCATGTTTTTATTTATTTAATTACGGTGTATGTGCGGCGTAGGTTACGATACGCGCGCTCACGTATCTCATTAATCGAATTCTATTACGAAGGGCGCGTTGAGAACCGCGGGAATTACGAACAGACAAAAAATCGTACTCGACGATAATCGGGATCGAAGGATATGTAAGAATCGCGTTCGAAAGGCCATTGAACAGTCGGTACGTTATAACGATATACAATATAATATATAGTCGGTTGTGTTCGAACGTACGTACGTACGCAAGGATGGAAGGGTTAAGGCTAAAAAGAGACGTATACCTAGAGACATGGGGTTCGTAGGCGAGGAGAGGAGAGAAGTGGGCGGAGTGCGAGGTACTTGACTTGCAAGGAGTGTAGATGGAGATTAAATACTTATGTACGATGCGTCGCGCTAGCACGGGCCAACGGGGGGGTTTCGAGGGGGTGGACATTTGGGGGGAACGACGGTGAGGGGAAATGAAATAAAATTAACCCTCCGGTCACGTTTTCTATATATACGAGAGACTTACCGATTACGAAGCTTCTTCTATCGACTAAAACTTTGCAACGACGTCAGGACTTGTGTACTAACGATAAAATATATCTACGTGTATATATCTATAGGGTTATACATTGGCTGCACGAACCGACTGCAGTTCTTACGACGAGGAGCCGTTGCTTGAATCGATTCGAAATTTTGTCCGAAATTAGACCGTAGAATCGAAGAACGTAAAAAGGAGCGGCGGAATAACTTGACGCCGAATATTCGCCTCCTAGTTTTTGGTCTGCGACGAATGTTACGTTGCAGGGAATATCTAATGGACATTTTGGCTTTCGCGAAAATTCCTCGCCAATCGAATCGAAGGAATGACGCCAATATTGCATTTATATGATATCGCCGAAATATGAAAAGCTCCGCGATGTTGTGGATATAACAAGTTCCACGTGAAATCGTATAATATGAATATACCTATGCGGTGCGGTAATTTCATGTTTGAAAATATTATTTATTAGTTAGCTAGGATAAATTTAACCCACGGCAATCACAATTTGGATATGATTGACTGAGTGTAAAATAGGTTTGCCAATAATAGCAATGTGCATTCACATATACGTACGTATAATAACGCGAGATTTATTGCTAGGTGACGAAATAGGTATCGGTATTCGATAATACGTATACCTATTTTTTTATGTACATACACTATACACATATATACATATATACTTGTTTTCAAGAATTTCTTTATCTTTCAATTAGCCGAAGCTACAATTTACCTATGCCGAGGTGATATCAGTGTCAAGAGATGATAAAAGAAAAATAGTATATAATTTCTTTTCCTGTGATTCTTCGCATATCTCCCCTATTTTCTTTTCTCTTATTTATTTTTTTTTTTTCCAACATCGCGTAATATTCTCAGCGTTCACGTCCATCGAATGATTCGATTGCAGGTGAAAGAAACGAAAAACTATGCGCCAAATAAAATACCTGCGCGTGGCAATTAAAATATGTAAATTAAATGATGTACGATAATGCCTATGTACACATAATTACGCGAAGGATTACACTGTAATATTGATGCATAAATATAATGTACGCGATAATCATGCAATCAATAAAAAAACAAATAATAACAACGCCTGCACAAATATTATTTTTTGCTACTCTTGTTATCAGAACTCAAGTAATTATGAATATTATAGCTATTCATTATTCATATTTCTCTGGGGAAAATCAACCGCGCCCTGGGATAAGGAAATTTATCATAATTTTAAGCCGCCATTGTTCAGAACCGAGCGCGAGAATATGGCGGTTACATACGGTACATTATACGATTCGCGAAGAGTTGACAAAACTCAGGAAGAAAATTTTCCAAAAATTTTAGAGAAACCACATCGTTAGATCGTTAGATTTCCCATGGAACGAATTGTGAAGTGAAAAGTTCACATTATTTTTATTTTGACCGATGGATACTTATAGACATGGAGTTATACGCACCACGTAACGTATCTGAATTGAATCAGCGTATACGCGAAAGAAAAATAGAAAACATTCTATTCGTTGATGAAAAAAAGAAGAAATTCTAGTCAATATACATTACTGAATAAATTCTAGAACTAGGACGTTCTCATGATAATTTTCTTCTTTTTCTTTTTTTTTTTCCTACTACCTTTGTACCGAGGAATAACGATTCAAATTTAGGATTTGCATATATACCGTGTGCCCGAAAAGAAAAAAAAAAGGTAGAAAAGGAAAAAAATGTGCATCTAAATTTTTTTACGTTCGCGAAACAATAATATATGTATATTCGGAGTCACACGAGTTTAATAAGAATCTGTAGGCTCCGAGGTTCCGATATCCGCGAATAAAGTGTAATATACATACCGTCTGTACATATACGTAACGTGTAACGTGTATATATATATACATATGTATACATATATATATAGATAAATCGCGGAAAGAAACATGGCCGAAGAACCGCGACGCGGTTGGCTCCTTTGTACGTTTACGCGCGGCTGCGTAGACACGTGCCAACGACAGATGACAGTGACGGGGGTCTCTCCTCCTCCTTTTTTCCCCTCCCCCTTATCCCCCCCCCCTCCTTTCGCACTGAGAAACTGATAAGTGTGGGCTAGGAAACAAGGAGATGCAGAGAATATACCGGGGGACCCCCTTGTGTCGATGATAAAAAAAAAACGGATCCTTCTTTCTCGCGAAGTTTCGGCGAAACGAGTTCCAGATGATTCAGAAATGAGGAACCCACCTCCTCGCAACGCCTGTTATAGGTGTATGAGTGGGTCTGATTATTCGCTCGAATGTTGAAATTATCCAGAAATTATTCGCACGTTGTTCCAGTTCGAATGCAACTGCGCGCTATATCTGTACGAAGATTTTCATCCAGGCGATAAAATAGATGGAAATTATTATAAATGGAGAAGTACAGCACCGAAAGTGCGTAAGTGGTGATAATTTGTGATTTTTTTTCAATTCCTTCTCGCTTTTTTTTTCTCACTTTTGCCAAACGATTCGCAAAACTGGTTCTCGAAATAAATTCGTTCCTATAAATAGCGAACGTCATATTTATTGACGAGAAAGTATGATGGTCAACTTCGCAGGGCAAGGTGGTATAGCTGGGGGGTGAATTATAATTGCGATTATACGTGTGCATAATTCGCGAAATGTTTACGACCTCGTATACATATAAAGTTTGAGTTGGGGAAAAATATGCCGTACATGTAAGTAGGGTAGGTATCAATTTAACGCAGGCGACAGAGGCGAGGAGGAACTGGTTTCGGTGATTCCCGAAAAACTGAAAAAATAAAGAACAAGGAGCGAAAAGCCGGCGGATTCAACCGGCGTATATCGAGGCGCGCGACGATCGATCGATTACGAAATCGATGAAACGGAGACGGACGGAGGGATGGAAAGCGACAACGAGGATGATCTTGATGCGGTTTGAAGGTTGCCCGCAAACTAAGTATACCTATACCCGTGTATCGCAGCAGCCGGAAATCTAGGGTAATCGCGATAACCACTTGAGCTCGTCAGCTACACCGTCAACATATAGCAGAAGCGTAGGTTTGTCCGCTGGCTATGGACGATGGTTGTTATATACCGCGCGGTGTATAAGAAAGCATTTCCGGAGTCACCGCGCACGCCGCGGCACGGGTGCAACGTGTTGGTGTCGTCTTTTTACTTTCGACTCGTCTAGTTCGGCGGCGAACGTTACACGTTACAACGACGCGCGCGTGTACAATACCGGTCGATCGAAAGCGTTACACACGTCGTAACGACCGCTAGAAATCGCGGAAAACTTATCAACTGCAGTTATGATTCCGATGCGGGAAAGCGGGAAATCGGAGTATAGTGTGCGCGCGTGTGCGAAATGGGAGATGGAAAACGATACGTGAGATTATTGAATATCCGAAGGATGTTACCTCTGGACCTGCCGAAGGACTTCATAGCTTTGATTCCCATTCCGACGTAATGGTCGTTGTAATCGACGAACATTAGCGAAGCCCTGCAGTTGATTTCTTTGCAGCTCATACGCGAACTCCGACGTTTATCCGAATCGAGGTTTGCCGTTTCTTCTCCTCCTTTTCGAAGTTCCCTTCCATTTGTCGTTTCTGTAGTTTTCCCTTTCCTGCAGCACTTTGACACCGTCGATAGATTCTCGCCGAGATTTTTTCGCGCGCTCTATTAGCCGGGGTCCGTTCGATTCGATTCCATGTCCGAGCTTTACGATAATTTCGGAAGACGTTGCGAAGCCCTTTCGTTAAAAAAAAACGTGAAAAAATTACGAAACTCGAAGAGGGTACCCCCTTGGATTTTTACATGTATTTATGTCTCTCTTCCGCTAGATTCTTTTGCAAAATATTTTCCAATCCCTCGGGTGAGAATTTTTGGATATCGCCGCGCCAAGTACGTTCGATATTATCTCTCTTGTTATAAAACCGGAAGTTTATCCCATGGCAATGGGATGTGACATCGGTGGGGTTCTTAGTTACTGCGGGCGGTAAGTTTTGGTCGTCTCGAAAGAGGGCGATGGTATCATATGTCCACCATGTGTCCACCATGTGTTCACTATCAATTCATAAGCGAGTTGCTCGCTATTTTCGAATATCTTGCGTAACCTGCAGTTCCTTTTTCCTCTTCACTTTTTCCTTTTTCTTTCGTTCCTCTTTTCTCTTATCCGATCGGTGCACACCGCGTTACGAGCTGCGGTATATTTGAAGGAGATAAAAAACGAGAGAAAATAAAGTGTAAAAATTCAACAATTTATTATATAAAAACCACCGATAATTCACACTTTGTTATATTTCTTTTTTCCTTCACCGGAACTAATAATCTTCGCTCCCTTCCTCTTTCTTACTTTATTTCATCTTTTATTTTTTTTCTTCTTCCATTTTTTTTTCTTCTTCTTCCAAACGAGCGGCTATCCGAAAATCTCTTCCGATCCCCAACACGTGAGACACGTGAGTTGAGAAACCTATCGGATATCCTCAGTCTCCGAGCTTTTATAGTTCAGAATGTTTATGCTAGATCAATCTTGGTTTCTTTTCTTTTTTCTTTCTTCTTTTTTTTTATTGTTTTTGCTTCTCTTTTAAATTTTTTTCCCCTCCGATGTCTCGATCGAAAAAATAGTAATCCTGCGGGCGTTTCTCACGTTTACCACATTGCGTCCGCGGTGCAGTGAATCAAGTTAGCAACGATGTACTAAGGAATGAATCGAGTTACTATCAAAGTGTTTTATCCTCGTACAGTTATTGTCACAAACCATATGAAAAACTATACAAATTCGTTATTGGACGCACTTGAAATGGTCTTTTTTGTCTGTTTTTTGTGTTCCTTTTTTGTCTTAGATGCGATTATCACACGAGTATCACACGCGACTTCTATACATCCCTATTGTACATACGTGCGTACGGATTAATACATGAGAATTAATGTTCGTCCTTCTCTAATTGTAGTTGCGGTCGCGTCTCCGTTCTTTGTTGAATTATGATACGCACACATTTGTAATGACTATACATTAAACCGACACACATTTGACAAGTGAAATAAGCTTGTTTGTAGTTGCATCAATTTATCCCCACGGTAAAGCAGTTCTATAGGTATATATACATACATACTATACAGTACGGATAAAATATAACCAACACACACACACACACAAAGACACACACACATATGTATATATACCTATTTACAACGTGTACGTACGATCTGTATTTACACGAACAATATTTTTAGCACCGGGTGTGATATGTGAAATTCTGATATTTTGAAAACTTTTTTCGATCCTGTTTCTTTTTTTGTTTTTTTTTTTTACACCGTACGTACGATTTGTACTCTTCTCCTTTTTTTTTATTTAATGAAATTTGATATCGCAGTTGAATGACGTTTTTCTATCTCTTGTATCGGCGAGAGAAAAGTATATCGCGTAGATGTGTGCGAAGTAGTCGCGTTGGCGGAGGATTGACGAAGTTTTTTTCTACAACCATTGACTGTTACGTTGACCAATGAAAACGTGGAACGATATCAACTTCGGAAGTTAAAACAGTAGCGGTGGCGGTGGGCAGCTTTAGTCGTAGCGGTACCACCATCAACATCGTCATCGGTACTCCCGAATCTCCTTCGCTGCAGGCGGTACAGTTCCGAAAACGGTTTTAGTGTAAAACTGTTTATTTCCGTTTCTCGTCTCGTATATTATGCGGAGGAAGAAGAGTCGAACGGCCAGTAAGAAGAGCGACGATATCTCCGCTCTTTTTCCTCCCCCAATTTCTTCCATACGAGGGAGACGTAGCTTTTGATGCAGAGCTGTTACATGGAAAATTAAAGCACTTGGATCTTCGTGCCGGTCAGCAGTATAGGTGTACAGCCTATTTATCGGGGTACGGCGTGACGATTCTTTTGTCTCCGTTGTCACTCGGTGCGCTTGGTTTGTTTCCCCTGGTTCGATGGTTCGCGTGTTTCGATAAATCTTTTCTCTCCCTCTTTCGGCACTCCTCTCCTCTCCTCTCCTCTCTTATCCTCTCCTCGCCGCCACCCCTCCTCCCCCGACCGAGTGCTCTTCGTCCTCCTCTCTCGATTCTCTTCACCGTCTGTAGGTGTGTATGCGTCTCTTTTATTCACGCGATGAAATAAAACGATAATTAGGAACAACAATGACGCGCGAACGTACGAACGGTAAAACGAACACCATCAACGGCTGCACATGGGGGTGGGTAGGTGGACGGACGTCTGTTATACGTACGTATACATTTATATACGTAACGCGTGTTTTTTTTATTACACGGGATATTTAACGCGCGCGTGTAAAACGTACGCGCGCGAAAAGTTCCGATACGCGTAATTACGTGCGCGTATACGCGTCCACGCGTGCGTGTATATATGATTGCGGGTGTGGGTGTAACGGTGGGGGTGCGTACGTGTAAAACGTGGTCGCGAGTATATCGGCGCGTTTGTGTGATAACGATGATAACGAAGAGCGAAGCAATCGAAGAAGCGATCGTCGTCCGGTATTTAGAGTTCTTCGACGTCGATACAGGGGTGAGAATGACGAAAATAAAAAATATGACGAACAAAATTGCTTTATCGAGAAATCGTATTGTGGCTCGCTATGATATTGCGTCGAAAAAGAGAATATGAAGACGACACGGTAGGATGAGCCAGCCAAACGCAGACTCCCTTCGCGACTCGACGCGACTCGACTAAAATCGTAGCGAGTGGTGCGGCAGCAAACGACGATGACGACGGGTACCACGAACGGGTGTTGGTCGGTTGGCTTCGTTCGTTGAGAGAGCGACGTTTTAAAGTATATACACGACGACGGTTCGTTCCCGTCCATGTGTTGGGGCAGCCAGGGACCAGTCGGCCAGGCAAGTAAGCCGAGCGAGCAGCGAGCAAAGCGAACAGCAGCGGCAACTTGGTCGTCGTCGTCGTCGTCGTCGTCGTCGTCGTCGTCGTCGTAGCGGTTCGTTCGTTCGTCGAGGTGAGGAGGTGAGGTGCGAGGCGTTGTTCGGCATTGGCCTGTCGAGTAGTGGGAGAAAAGACGAAAGACCGAGGGAGACGGCGACGGCGAGGGGTCGGCGGGGGCGGAGGGGCGAAGGGGCACCCCCACGCGCCAGTTGGCCTTACTCCGCGTTAGTTTTATGAATGAATACTCTCTCAACGGGCCCGCGTGGAGGGAGGCGACCGAGAGGACGCGGAGAGAGCGAGCGAAATATACGACGCGGGTCGGGACGGAGGAAAAAGAGGGAGGGAACGTCAGGGGCGTCGAGACGCTTTTACTACTACGGTGCGCGGCTGCGGGGAGAAGGGACGAGGTGTGACGGTCGCCCGCGCAGCCTTATTTCGTCGTCGTCGTCGTCGTCGTCGTCGGTCGTGTTCTCGTTTTCTCGTCGTCGTTACGACGGGTCGCCGCTTCGTTCGTTCGTCGTTTCTTCGTTCGTTCGTCGTTCGTTCGTTCATTCATTTGTTTGTTCATTCATGCCGACGCGCGCACACCTTCTGGTTAGGGCTGGCCAGCAGCCGCCGCTGCTCGCTTCTGTCGCTGCAGAGTAGTGACGTTACACGCGGCTCTACTCCTTCTATCCCTCTAGGTTTCGTTTCATCGGAGCTGTCCACGATTTTCCACCGTCCCGAAATTCTCAAACTCTCCGGCTCTTCGCGATCCGGCCGTTCCGTCTATTTCCGTTCTTCTTACACTCGCTCGCGTTCCTCCCCCCGGACACCGGACCACGGCGAAACGTTGATTTCCCTCTCGAGGAACGGGACGTCGAAAACGATGAGATTTGTGGAAATTGAAAGATTGGTTTTTCTACGACCGAGACAATCGCGTATTCAGGGGTTGAAATTCGTAGAGTTGTCGGTTCCGAAAACCCCCTTTTAGTCCGTTGGTCCTGATTCTCCGTCATTTTCTACGGGGAAGCAATATTCCGAGGATCTATAAACGGGATAGCCTGCACCGGTCGACCGACCCCTGGGGGCCTGAGGCTACGCGGTCCATTCATAGATCCATCTATCCCCCACCGCCGTCACTAACACGAAGCATTTCCGTCAGGCGCTACACAGTACCTCGGGCAAAGTATACACGCGCCACCGTGCACGTGTATTGGTTAGTATTTCTCTGTTAACCGTGTTTTCTATCTCTTCTGTATCAGAGAGTTTGTCTACTGGATCTCCTCTCTTTTTCCCATTCCAGTTGCCCCGGGCAGGGCAGGTTTCTGCTCGACTTCTTGTATCGTTTATATTATAACTAGGAAGCTGTCGTTCCCCTACTACCATTACAAATACTATTAAACTCCCGGCAACTCTTAACGCTTAACGCGTATATACAGTCAAATATACCTATACGCAGAGATCACCGCTGTCTCTGCATGGTGAATGTAAACTTCAACGTTCTCATTCTGTTACTCCGCGTTCGTATGGATATGTACGCGACTATAAACCGCCCCGCTCGTAGAACGGCGCAAACAGCATCCGCACGACGCTCCAAGATGACGTCGACAATTTTTTAGTATATCTGTGTACGGACACGTATGCGTACGTAACATATTCCGTACCCTACCGAGCGTGAGAAACAGCGCGAAATCTATCTTATGTGCGTATTAATGTTTACACATATTATAATATGCTATAATACAACCGAGTCGCAAACGAAAGAGAGCATCGCGAGTAATCGCGGTTGAGCAGGCGAGGCGATATGTGAGGCAACGAGAGAGTTCAGGCGCCGCACCGCGAACGGTTAGCCCGGTCCGCTTTTATACCTGCATCACCTGCCCCGAGGTCCACTTGACTTCCGTCAGGCATCACCCGCGCCGACTACCAGATAGACAGACCGCCGTATCGCAGTTACAACAAAACGAACACGTGTTACCCGGACATTCGTACGAAAGTCATTGACGATGTTGGAGTCATCGAATCTGACGACGATGATCTTCCCCTCGAGAGCTGTACGCGGGGAAACGGGGAGATGCTTTTTTCATCTCGGTGATTTGGTCTTTTTTCGTTGTTTTTTTTTTTTTTGTTTTTTAGTTTCCTACGCGAGAAGGTCGTATACATGCGCGGCAACGAGAAATAGCTGAGGGAAAAGTTTGTTACCCTCTTCGCGCGACGATAAAATTATATTTCGTCTTAATTGGAACACGGTTGCGGTTAATTGCGATTATTAAACCGGTTCATCTTTGGTCGATAATTAATTTTACGGAGTATATCAATTAGTCGTTCGGTTTCGTTAGTTTTGTTGTATATCGTATACGTGGTACACACGTGTCGCACTTGAACCCGAAACGGAGTCGGGGACTCTTCAAGAATCGGGAAATGAATTACCCGCGTTCTCAATCGACGGAATAATCAGACTTGAATTATCTCGGCGTACGGAGTCGCTGCAGCCACCAAACGATCGTAATTCGAAAACGAAAGTTTCGCAAATTGCAGCGACTGAAAAAAGTGCTCTTGCGACGTACGTGCGCGATTTCATATCGGATCGACTTGGTCCAGTTTGGAAATGGCAGGGATTCGCAAATCGACTCATCTCTCTTTACGCCCTCACACAGCACAAGGGGGTGGACCAGTCGGTTTTCTTTCCTTTTTTTTTTTCTTTGTTTTACCCCCCCAAAGCCAAGAATGAATGAGAATTGTGTACGAGCCGTAACAGATCGTTCGGCGAATAGTAGAATGAACTCGGAACGACACGATTGTAGAGATATGGGCGCAGGGTCGGTTGGAACAACGAAACGACGTGTGCATGCGTAAAACTTTTGTAGGGGAAATCCTCCGTTCGCGTAGTAAGCGCGTAGTATAGCGAAGCAGTTATACGGTGGATGGTATAGGCATATAGGTATATACGTGGTGTGCGCGAAGACCGGAAGCCAGAAAAAGGGGGAAAGAAGGAGACGCCGGAAGTATCTCGGAGCCCGTCGCGAGGCTTCGAGGACCCGAGAGCGGTACCGCGGCGAGGCGAAGAAAAACCGAACGAAAAGAAAAGAGAGGTTGAGGTTTACGTGGCTGCGGAGGTAGAGGAGCGATATAGTATGGACGTTAACGAAGGGACGTCGTCGGAGGTTCGGGGGAGTTATTTCGGTCGCGTATATCGCAATCAGTATGCAACAAGTGACGGGCGTGCGCCAGGTCCCGCCACACGTTCATAAAAGCCACACTGCTTCACGAAGAATCTCTCTCTCTCTCTCTCACCTCCATCGACTGGGACAACCTACTCCTATGAGATTCAACCGACGCTAACGTTGTGTTTTCTTCATTCTTTTGTTTCTACACATCAAACTCGTATTCTCCTCCTCTCCTTACCTCGGTGAATTTCGATATTTCATTCTCCTGTTTTCAACGGGGAAGAAAAAGTAAAACCAGAAGCTGAGTAGAAACGACCGAAAAGGGACCCGTTCAATTTTTACGTCGAATCGTTCAAAGGACGGAAAATAGTCGGATAGTATTAAGCAAAATTTTTGAAAGACTCGTGCAATTTCGATGACGTGGCTCGCGCGAATTTCGGGTACTCGAGTTTCGAAAATAGGGTCAACGATTCAAAAAATGTGACGGTGTATAGGTGTGCGCGAGTGAATATTACGGCGCGGGGGGTAGGGTGCGCGCAGGTGTGAAAAAGAAATCTGAATCATACCATTGAATATCAGACAACGGTGCGGTGTTTTAAAACAAGAGGAGAAGCAGAAAAATTTCAAAGTAAAACAATAAAAATGGGCGGAGGAGCGTGCGGATGGCTTTGGTATATATCGAGACAAAAAAGTTTGGGAGGGAAGGCATGCACCTCGTGTATACACAGATATACCTACGCACACGTACAGCTGGGCTTAGAGAGATGGTCCGCTCTCCGCACTCCAGAACATTATTGTTAGACAACTGCTTACTTCCGGTGCTATCGCTACTACGTGTTTGTAATACTTTCCTAGGAGGAGGCGGCGGCGTGGCACTGCCCTCCGCCGCCTCCCCCGTTCCGTCGCCCTCTTCTAACAGAAGCAACAGCCACCACCGCCTATGGTGTCTCAGAATACTTGGATAACTTCTTGCATACGACCAACTTCGTCTACGTTATAGGTGTGCTTGCGATACAGGGGGATACGAGCTTCTGTTTTCAATCGTTAATTTTATTATTTTCATCTCTCATCTCATCCGTCACCAGAAGACGATGCGGATTTTTGGCCGATTGTAGGAAAACTGAACGAAAAAAATCTCCGGAGTACCTACGATCGGATTTTGAGGCGACGAAAATTAAACTTCAGCCCGCGCAAAATATCCCCCAAAACACAATTTTCATCGTTCCCCTTTTTTTTTAGCTATTCGAAGTTGCGAGGTGATGAAAAATCGATGTGACAAATCTGGCGCGATCGAATCACGCGATATCGAGGATTGTTCGGGAAGAAACCGTTCAACTATCCGTGTATGCCTGTCTTCCGTTCTCCGAGTTGCGCTCCTACATAACATTCAATTTACGCTCGTCAAACGAAACCGAACTTTCCCTCTCCAGAAGTTTTTGTTGTTTCACTTTTTTTTCTCTTTTTCTCTTTTTTTTTTTTTCTTAATCTCTTTTTTTCTCCTCTCCTTTTTATACCCACAGGAGCCCGGTATTGAACGGTATAATGCGGTATACGCATACAGCAGCGGTGCAGAGCTACCGCTGCAGTCATTAAAGCAAACCGGGGCCCCTTTCATTTCACAGTTTCACCACCTTCCGGGCTTTCGTACGTACGTACCTACGGTACGCGACCTACCAACCCCGGTTCTTACATACGTTATACGTATCCTAGTTTTGTAACATGCAAGTCACCGGGGGTTTTTACAAACCT
Source organism: Athalia rosae (assembly GCF_917208135.1). Taxonomy (NCBI): domain Eukaryota; kingdom Metazoa; phylum Arthropoda; class Insecta; order Hymenoptera; family Athaliidae; genus Athalia; species Athalia rosae. The sequence continues at coordinate 28,748,304 of NC_064026.1, read as the reverse complement.
CGACTCATAAACTTGTGTGTAATACAGATCGCCGTTTGTACCCGTACCGTTACACGTACGTACCACACATAAAACTAGATTCGATTAGCTACGCGTTGGATGGAATTGCGACATTTAAGACCCATTCAACGACACAGGTGTTTTATGTCGCGATCAATGTTTGATTTACAGGTAATTACGGATAAGTTTATGACGTGATGACGGCCGTTTTATTTAATCTTCGGCTTTTTCTCTCTCTCTCTCTCTCTCAATCGATTAGCGCGGTAAATTTATTCCGGTAAACCCTGTACGGTTCGATATTCGTACATAAGAATGTAGGGTGTAACGTATCCACATTCGCGGTTCAAAAAACTAACGAAGAATGATAAAAGGAAACGACCAACGGTCCGATACCCGTGCGAGATCCCCCTGTCCATATATCCGTACGAATGTGCAGCGTCTCCTCGAGGCATCTGCTGCCGCTACATTATGGTTTACTCGAGGTGTTTGTACGTATGTACATGTGGTACGTTCCGTGTATCATGTAAGTCGCGGTATAATATACGTAATTGTAAGTACAAGAGAAAGAATCCACCTAAATTTTGAAGAAGCGTTCGTACGCAAGACGTACGTTGAATGCACGTATACGTACGTACACGGTGTACGTTGGAACTTGGAGAGCGTGAAGAGGTGAAGGGAAAATGAGGGTGAGGAGGGAGGGTAAAAATAAGAGTGTGGGAAGGGTGGAAATGGGAGAAGAAGGAGAAAGAGGAGTCATTACGCAACGGACTTCTGCCAGTTGAAGAAAACGACGGCTCGAAACTCACCGATGCGTATAATATAAAATGTAAAACATTCAGTATAAGTGAGTGTATATCGTAGTCAACGAAAGACCGAAAATCATCGCGATACTTCGCTGAATTTAGCTCGAGATTCCCATACGAAATGATCTAAACGATCGCGAAGTGAATGAAAGTATTGGTGCACGATCTGGCTATGTGGGAACTTTGTCTTAAAAAACGAAGAAAGTTTTGGAAAAAAAAAAAAAAAAATCGAAAACATTTTATTTCATTCGACAGCGATATATATATACATCCCATAGATATTGCAGCAGCAGTAACAATGTCGAGCTTCTAGCATGCGAAGGACTCTTTGGGATAGGTGAACGACGAGTAGAAGGAGGAGGGGCTGCTGAAAGAGGGACGAAGGGGGGAGGGGGGAGGGGGTTTGGTAAAGTTCTGGCTGGGTGAGCGCACGTCCGGTCATTAACAGAGCTTATCTACATGAGCACACCTCAGCCCGCTTCTCAGTTATACGCGGTACATACTCATAGCCCGAGTATAGAGAAGAGGGCTTTTCTACACGCACGTTAAACATCGGGAGAACCACCAGCGGCAACAGTATAAGTACCCAAGGGGACCAAAGAACGCAACTTTATTTTAGAGGGAATTGCAACGACTCGAACACTTGAGTCACACCGTCGACGATGTCTTTACGGACTCGAAGGTGAGGGAGAGAATACCGACCGAAAAAAACCGAGCGAAAAAAGGTCATTGGACAATTAATTCATGAGGAGTATAGTTGCCGTTGGGAAAGCTTTGCTCCGAGGATCGTATAAAACGATATTTCGAATCGGAGATGAATTCAGGGATCGTAAACGGATCGAATGACTCGCAAAGATGTCTAGCCATTTGCGAGTGCGAATGTGAGAATCGTATATACCTCCGCGAGTCGGCTTAGAACAGCGGAGGAGGACAGAGGTCGAGTCGGGGGCATCGAAAAGGAACCACGCTCGGTTGCTCACCGCGCCATCGAATAAGCCGAGTAAAACCGATCTGATACGATGCCGAACGAGGCGACGATGATGAAGGTACGCGACAAGATAAGTGCATGTGAACACGTAGGTAGACGAGAAGAAGAAGAAGAAGAAAAAAATCATTGCCAGTAATTTCTAAAATTTTCGTATGAACCATGAGCTGACGAGAGATGCTGTCCCATCGCTGTTCGACGCGAGGCACTGCGACAAGTCCAACGCTCGATTCCATCGGCGAAGAACTTAGTCCTTACACCCGTGGGGCTTAATTAACCCGCGGGACTCTGTTTGACTACCGTCTTTACTTTGAAACACGATTAAATATCAACGAATTCTCGTTGCTCGAATCGAAGATGAATCGAACTGGATTTCAACCCTTTTTTCTTACGGCTGTCCGACTCCCTCTTCTATAGCTTCGCTTGAGCCTACTAAAATTATTGTGAAATGGTTTTATGCTATACGCATATTATTAGGGCTTATCGGACACCGTATTAGACTCACCATAAGGTGCTAATTGGTTACGAAGTTGGTTAATCTTCTCACTAATTCCGACCAACTGGTCTCGATCGCTTGAGAAACTGTGAGATCTTTGTACGTCTATTTTTATGATTTCTTTTTTCCGTTGCTGATTATTCCTACCGAACAATGAAAGACGTTTGTACGAAATAACTGAGCTCGAAAAATTAGGCGAATCGTTGGCGTGTATACGTTTCGAATGTAACGAATATCGAGATCGCGTAGCGGTGTAGCCGTATTACGTACGATTGATAAAACAAAGGCACTTCGTATTCCGTCCGGTGAAACACACACGCCGCCGAGAGACACACGCAAACCTCTTGTTTCTAATAAGCAAGTGGAGATTAGATCTGAGCTAATAGGTCCTTTGGGAAGGAACTCCGATTGCCCTTATGTACCCGAACGAACTACGCTCGGGGCTCTCATTAGAGCTGTTAGATTTCACGACCCGTGGTGTCTGCATTTTATTGGATTATACCGTTGATATTTACTCATTCGCTAATTTTCTCTGCCGCAACGCGTTTAACGGGGAAATCGAATTGAAATCGAAGTTTTCCGATGTCTGTTCAAAGTTCAATTCGCTACTGGGATTTCGAATGGAGCAGGAGTGAGAAGAAAATTTTATGATAAAATAGCGAAAGAAACGGATAGTAATAACGATAATGAGCAAATGAACGCGAAGAAAGAAGAAAATAAGAGACTCGTTTGCACAGACCTCGCGTGTGTGGACGACTACTTAACCTTAGGCAACAAGTGGATTTTTCTCAGTTTCTTTAGCGGTAAATAGTTTGATATACAAAATGAGACGAGTTCGACGAGTATATAGATATATATATATATATAAATGTGATACATATGTATATACCCGGATTCAAACGGTGGGTATACGTTAAAATCACACGGTGATAGTTGATAGACGCATAATCCACGTGTATATATATATATGTGTGTACGCAATCCAGTTTTTGGTTTACATAAAAATTTACGAACAGGGGATAAACTATCTCCCGTATAGCTGGTTCTACAACAGGATCATTATTAACAACTTCCGTTACAATATGATAGTATATAAATATATTATAATACGGTATATTTTTCTGCACGAGCCATCAGAAAAGTTATATAGCTATCCCCGCAGACATCCTACCATATTATCATTATTATTATCATCATTGTCATTATTATCATAATCATCATCATCGTCGTCGTCGCGACTGTAGTACTAACGACTTCCTGTTAAATCAATTTTTACCCCAAAAAATTTATCGCTACATTCTCCGCACCGTATATGCACGAGGAGGAAAAAAAGTGCTCGAATCTGTATTTATCCTTTTTCCTGTGTGTTTTTTTTTTTTAATTTTTATTTTTGGTTTTGGTTTTATTTTTGGTTTCCTTACACTCGTGTAACGGGAGCGTGTGCGTAAATGTCGTTGGTGTTCGCGAGGCACGCATACCGCAATGTGGGATGCCTGAGGAATGGCTTCACTAAAGAGACGGGGCGAAGGTATGGCGTGATAATGCACCGCGAGACGGGAGCAAAATACGTGAAAAAGGGTCGTGGGAGTCCAGAAGCGACCGCCCTATAAGAGAGTCCCAACTCCCAGCCGCCCCCGTCCAACCAACAGTCTTCGCGTGAGTCCCACGGTAGCTGTGTTTTAGCTTTTACTGGTGGAGCTGCCGCTGCTGCTGCTGCTGCTGCTGCTGGCGTACCTGTACCTCGTGTACCTTATGTATGTGCGTTGCATCGTTGGCAAAGGTCTGCCAACTGCCAAATGAACGTTCCTGCTGGTGCTGAACCTACCGCATCATGCCTACGACGCAGGTTCTCATCGACGGACTTTCTCGTCCGTTTCGAACGCCAAGGGCTCATACTCGAATTCGTGTAAAATACCATTTTTGAAAAGGGAACACGACCGGGCAATTTTGGCAAAATGATGACCTGTCCCGGTTCAAGGATGTGTTCAACTTTTCCCTCGATATAAATAAAAAAAACTTGTACCAAAAACAAATGCAAGGAGGAGATTTTTGATATTCAGATTATAATAACAGTATGACAACGTGAAGTTTACCGCGATGACGAAAAGCGATCTGTTATAGTATAAAGTTCGCCGCAGTAATAACAAGGAAACTTCGTTATTTTGACAGATTCAATTTTTGTCGCACAGATGTTCTGCTCTGACAGATAATTGACTTGGTTGTCTGCTGATATAATAGAGTCAGAAAGCATATACGTAAATTATACTCATTCATAGCGCATAATCGTAATCGTAAATATTATCATACCATTTTTCAATCAATCAATATTTTTCAATCATATATTTCCAAGTTTCAAGTTGTTGAAGATTAAATATTTGACAGTTTGTTTTTCCAATTTCTTCGTTTCTCAATTCGTAAATCGTTGTCCTAAGTATAAAATCAAAAAATGACATGCTCTTTTTATGACTTAAAATTGAAGTTGAGTAAAAAACCATCACGATCGACAATTTTTAGATGTTTTCTATGATTTTTGACCAGAAAAAATTTTTTATTACTGGAAGTACCCCACTTGATTAATTATTTATTCGAAAAACGAGTAAAAAATTTTTTTCACCTGATAATTACTCGATCGATTGCATGAGTAGATGATTTTGGCTTTCAGATTTGGATTTCTGAGATTTTTTTCTCTTGAAGAAGCGAGAAAAAATTCGATTTTTGAGCAAAAATTAAATCATTTTTTTAATTGGGTTTAATATGCTTTTCTTACGTATTTTGACCTCAGGAATCCGAATCTGAAAGAAAAATTGACCTATCTTTGAAATTGACTGAGTTATCGCCAATTTTCAGCTTTTTGGGGTCAAAAATAAAAAATTGATTTTTTAATCTATCTTAATGTAATTTGAGCTCAGGAATCCGAATCCGAAAGAAAAATTGGTCTATCTGCAAACATGACCGAGTTATCCCCATTTTTTCACATTTTTTGGCATAAATTTGGGGATATCTCGAAAGGAAAAAATCGTAGCTCGATTTGGACAACGAATTCGTGTTCCTGGGGTCAAAATACATAAGAAAAGTGCCATACGATCAATTTTTAAAAATAAAAATTTTTACCCAAAATTTGAGATTTTTCCAAGGGGTACCCCTTACGATTTTTTCAAATTTTCGACAAAAATTTTTATTTTTTAAAATTGATCGTAAGGCACTTTCCTTATGTATTTTGACCCCAGGAACACGAATCCGTTGTCCAAATTGAGCTACGATTTTTTCCCTTCGAGATATCTCCATTTTTATGGTAAAAAATGCGAAAAGATGGGGATAACTCGGTCATTTTTACAGATAGATCAATTTTTCTTTTGGATTCGGATTCCTGAGCTCAAATTACATTAAGATAGATTAAAAAATCAATTTTTTATTTTTGACCCCAAAAAGCTGAAAATTGGCGATAACTCGGTCAATTTTAGAGATAGATCAATTTTTCTTTCAAATTCGGATTTCTGAGGTCAAAATACGTAAAAAAAGCATATTAAACCCAATTAAAACAATGATTTATTTTTTGCTCAAAAATCGAATTTTTTTTTGGTTTTTCAAGAGTAATCTCAAGTATAATCAGCTCAGGAATCCAAATCTGAAAGCCAAAATCATTTACTCATGCAATCGATCGAGTAATCAGCAATTATTCGCTGTTGGGAGCAGAAAAATTAAGACATATCGATTGGTTTTAGTCGTAGACCCACTTTGATTCGTCGCAATCCATGCATGGGTCGAAATATTCGAATTTCTCGGTCTACGAGGGAACCCGAGCTTTGCTGGAGTCAGGTAGCCACGGGCGCGCGGTTTGTTGTGGGGCGTCACCTCTGCTCAGCCCCCAAGGTGACGTCTCACAACAAAGCGCTACGCTGCTGGCTACCGGACTCCAGCATATCTACCGTGAAAGGTAATAGAATTTTCTATTATCACTGAAAAAAAAGATTTCCAAAAATGGAAAGCGATACAAAAAACTTCCGTTCTTGAGTAGCGTAATTTCTCGTGCTTTTTCGCAGGTTACACCCTTCTGGTTTTCAAGACACAACAAAAAAAAATAAATAAATAAGAAAAAAGTTGAGGCACTTTAGCACCGCACCTGATAATCGATGTAAATTTTGTTTTTCCTCTGATTCGTGGACCTCGAAAGGAGAAGGAGAAAGAAGATTTGCAGAATTTATATAGTTCGGACAAACTCGTTGCTGCGCAGCTTTCCCTGACTCTCCGAGAAGAACGATAAAACGAAACCAAAAAAAGAAAAGAAAAGAGAAAAGAGAGAAACAAAAAATTTATGGAATAAAGATACTTTAAATTTAAAATCCTGGCGGCCTGTAGGCGGGTGAAGAAGGCCCACAAATACGATGATAAATAGGTCATAAAACGAGCCGCGGAAACTCAACACGCAAGCAATTAATTTATCCATTAGCGCGCGGTAATGCAGGCCGCCATGTACTCTGTACGTCCTATACGTGTATTGTACGGGATGAGTTTAGCCGGAGCAGGAGTTTGATTTCATCTTCATCTTCGACTTATAGTTTCTCGAAGGAACGGAGTTCAGTGTAAGTTGAATCGAATGGAGAAATCAATGGGAATTACGTATCTTCGTTGTGCAGCGAGATGATTAGCTGCGGTAGCTGATTACTCTTAAAGAAGCAAATTAACTAACCTTGTATACAGCAAGTAAAATCGAGGCGTGATACAAACCGCAGTAAAAAAGAGATTGCGTTATAAATGGCATATCTTTCAATTTACTTAACATCTTCCTATTATACCCAAGTTGTACGACATATATATATATATTCACTCGGTGCCTTGTTGCAGGTGAATTAAAAAGATACGTCATCTCAAATATAATGTCAAATAATTTACCAAAATTAATGGTGTAAAGAATTACTTTGGATTCGAATCTACGTGTTACTCTTTTTTTTTTTGATACAACTAGGTATATAATTTCGATTAAAAAATTTTTTTTTTATTTTTCTTCCCCTCGTCAAGGAACGGAGAGCGACCGGCCTGCGGTACATGGGGAGTTATGCTCAACGGGCAGCACCACACCACCTGTGACACATTCCCACGTGTGTCAGGAGTGTGTGTGAGAAGTGCACCTGTACCTTTACCTTCATCATCACCCACGCTACGTAGGTATATATATGTATACACGGTGCAACGAGAAAACGAACAAAAAAGAAAGTAATAAATTTGAAAAACTGTGTATGTATTACTATATTGTTTTCCCATACCCTCATGTTTAATGTATGAATACCTTTGCCGTGTATATCGCCCTATACTCCGAATTATACACAATATCATTATTGTATAGCTTATAAGACCCGAAAATATATTACAAAAGTTGAAAAATTTACACGATAATTGGCCAACGATATGTATCTGACCGCAGGTATTAAATTCGGTAGGTTTAATTCTTCATTCTTTTGTACATATAATTCGTTAACAGTGCACATTATTATGCAGGTGTATAACAACCATTAATTCCGTTATATATATTTTTCTTTTCGTTTCTTCAAACTTTTAATAACAACGATCCGGACGAATGTTCTCCAATTACGGTTGACCTCCGACATCAGAATTGGGAAAATTTATAACTGATTTATAATTGATTTTGAACGGATCACTTATACGTCAGCTTATTAAGAACTCTGAAAACAAGGATGCGATTCTCCCTGAATTCAACGTAAAATATATCGCGTCTTTCTCTAATATAATGTGGGATACGGGTGCAGACGTGGTCAAAAAAGTAAAAAAAAAAACAAGTTCAAATACACACATATGTATAAACGCACATTAACGCGCATATATATATATATATATATATATATATATATATATATAAATCCATATATCTTGTGATACAAAGCAGTTAATTCCATCAGAGAAGGCCTTCCATGCATCCAAAATGTTCTCACGATGAAAGATAATGGCACGGCGTGTTATACCTAAGTGTACATATATTTATATACTATATACATATATGTATATGTGAGTACATACAAAGATTTTATATGTGCTGTACCACATGCGTACATACCCATATATCTATAAACATGGCGGATGTCCAGCGACCAGTGACGTCATTGTGTCACGGCTCGGCGCACACCCCCCACATTATTACAATAGATACGCCCTCTCCTCCCTTCAGTCTTTTCCCCGCAATGTCTGTGTGTAGGTATTATTTTTTATCTATGTTTTTTTTTTGTTTTTGTTTTTTTTTTCAATTTTCATTGTCATTGTTATTATTATTTCACTCGTGCGACGTGTGTGAGTGAAAGTACGCACCGTAACAGGTCCGCACGATATATATGTATAACCGCGGACACTTTGTGCGAAGAGAGATGTTTAAAACGACCGAAAATTTGAAGGCGGTAACGAAACAAAAATAATGAAAACGAATGGAAGAAAGAAGAGAATTGTACATGCGTATTGAAAGACTAAAACAGAATTGAGATAATGTGAACAGTGAAAAGCAATTGCCTCAAATTAGTGTTTAGTGTCGCGACAGGCCAAATTTGCAATCTTGTATTTCACGTTATTTTGTTCACGAGGATGAGGTCCCACAAAAGGTGGAACTCGGAGGTGTCTGACCTCAAATCACCTTCAAACGATTTCGTCGACCGATCCTCTCGTTGATTTATATTGTAGCTATACAACGACAAGTGAATCGCAATTCGTATAAATATATATACTCGATTGAATTCTAATTGTAAGTGATACCGTACTTTATCTACGTATGACGTGTGTACGCATTATTATTATTATTTCCTTTTTTTTTTTTTCTCGTTCCCAAGTTCGTACGAGCGCGAAAGAATATTGAAAAAAGGGCGCGTGCGGACTGCGCTGCGGATATACGACGTTTTATATTGGAGAGGGATTTCGTTTCATCTTCTTCTCGCGGTCTCGTTTTACCCTCTCCTCTAAGCCGGGCGTAGGTGTGTCTCATTGTCAGTCATTGGTTGGTAACTTTACACATATACGTACAGAACTATCTCGCGACGTTAGTTACACGTGTCTGTACGCGCGTCGGAGGTACGCCGGAGAGATAGATTGCGAGAGCCGAGGTCAGAGGGAAGAAACGAAACTCGTCACCGTCACGGCTCACGAAGAACGGTCAAGTTTAATCTTTTGGTACGCCAACTGCAGGATCCCGAGGGCTCCCGAAAGCGATTGCGGCTAGAAAGACGAACCGATGGATTCTGGGACATTCGCTGAACTTTTTTCTTGATAAAATTTCATTTCCAGCAGAACTTCACTTTTCCACAGCGACCACGTACAACTATCTCTGATCTCCGAAAAGAAGAAACCCTTGTGGCAGCAGGTGACGATCTTGAGGTGATTTCACGCATGTGCACCGCAATACTTCGTCTGTATTGTAACGCTGCGAAAGTATTCGGAGTGCGAAGTCTGAGAGGGAGGGGGGGGGATCGAGCGATCGGTTTTATTGTATAGTTCTGCAGCTCGTAGAAGCATGACCACCAGAGTCATTGGAAGGACGATTGCGATCGCTGACACGACGTACATCGATGGAAGCGTATATCAAGTCGCGCGTGTTCTTCGAGGACGATTGCAACGGTTGGTAAATTTGTCCGGAGTCGTTTACGCAGGACGAGTCACTCACTGCACAGATATCTTCCCAGCAATGGGTCCTATCCTTCGGCGACATATGCAGGTCTTTGTGATACGTCGGCCCCATGGGCACGATGCTCAAGTCCAGAGACTCGAAGAATTCTCGTACCTCCGTCGAGCAGGGATACGAAACACTCAGATCAATGTTGAAATTACCGAATACGCAAGCGTAGCAATAGTCCCGTTTCAGATGCTTTATCTTACTCTCGATAGAAGCTAAACTGATTTTGACGCTCGACCGGTAAATCACCGCTACCAATATCTTCGGGAACGATCCTCCCCAGATTTCGGCTATCAGGTACTCGGGCGTCTCTCCGTTAACGGTCGTTGAAGATTCCAACGTATTCACATTGAGCAACTTCGAAACGTAGAGGGCAACCCCACCCATGCGAAGCACCCCCCTCTGATTCTTGCGATCGGCACGACAAAGTTCGTAATGGTTAAGAGCGACGTGATCATCTGGGTATGTTTGATCGAGCCTGGTTCGAGTTACAGCGATAACGTGATAGAGGTGACGGCTGAACAACATCTTGAATTTGTTATGATCTTTCGGTAAAAAGTCGACGCGCATGCCGCATACGTTCAAATAGGAGGGCGAGTAATCATCGTCAAGTTGTGAGCCGAGCTGACGGAGATCGGTGGTGGGCAGCACTTCGATGACTCTTGGAAATTTTCCGACGTGAACGGCGGCATCGTTAAACGAGATCCCCCTCGACGCCAGACTCCTAAACTGTTTGGACACCAAATCTCTGAGTTGCTCGATCTCTTCGTCGGCTGACGACGAATTGTTCACGTAGACTCTGGTAGGGGGCAAAGAGTCGTCGATGTCAAACGCCATCATCACAGGCAACTCACCGTAAGCCGACACTATCCGATCACGGATATCGCGAGATTTTAGCTCGAGCCGCAAAGCGCGCCCTCCGGATCCCCGAAACGTGGGACAGCTCGTTGTCGCAGGATTTACCGTCCCTATTCTTTCAAGTTTAACCACATCGCGGAAGGAAACCTTTGGAATTTTTAGAAGTGTCATTAATTTTTGGAAAAGTTCAGGTCCGTCGTCGACAGCGGCTACTTTCTCCGGTAGACCGGATACTTTCAGGAAAACAGACGGATCGTGATACGGAACACTCTTACGCACTACGTCTTCGTACGCGTCACTGACGATGCGCTGTAATTTTGCCGGCGAAGGTCCGACAGCTCCTTCGTTCTCCACGTGTGGCTGCTCGTCGGGTTCGGTTTTGGCCACGGCAATTTCAAAACGCACACTCTTCGGTCTCTTTCTGTCGGCGGTACAACCTTGCGGACACGAATGAACACAGCACTCTCTTACCCAAGATATTACTTCTTCCGACGTCTCCATGCACAGTCTTACTTTCACGCAATCTACATGAAAAGTGTGCTTACAACTGGCATTCGTCGTGACGCTCATACTCTGTTTCTTTACTATCGCGTAACACAAGGCACACGTAGGTGAAGACATTTCGGGGTAAACGACACTCGAGTTGAAGAGTAAAATGAAAAAGGTTCTCGCGATACTTCAGGGTGCCCCGAATCGGAAGTAACCTATCGATGAGGATGTTTTTCCTGATCGAGATTTAGAGTTTTTCTTTTATTTAAAAAAAAAAAAAAAAAAAGCGCGAATACGTCGGGGACAATTTCACGTTTTTCTACACCGCAGTCGACGTGCGAACTGAGCATAAAAAAAAGGGAGGGAGAGAATAAAAAAACAAAGCTAAAAACCACTGGTACCAATGATAATAATGGTAACGAAATGAAAAGAAGGAAAGGACGAAGAGAGGAAGAGAGAGATGTGTACGCTAAAGAGGAGGTATGTATGCAGGATCCTCGAGGATTGGACGACGTGGAACTACGTGCTCCAGAGAAACTCCTCCCGCCGTTATCTCCAACCAACCTCCGACTTCGGAATATAAATGAACGCCCGGCTTCGAATAATATTTGGTTTCGATGATCGTGAACAACACGTACTTGTGACAATGAATACACTCACTCTATTTTACCGAACATATTTTCTCACTCCAATGACAGTTGTAGAAAAGTTGAAGAAATCTATCTCTTCGTCTCTCGGAGGAAATAGGAGAAAAAATTCAATAGAAACGAAAAGAGAAAGTTTATCGGCACGAAAATCGAATATACTTTATTTATCAATTTATCTGTTCGAAAAATATTTATGTATACATGTATACGAAATGAAATGTGGGACGTCCGATAGGACAGGAAGTTGAAGTCCTAACTTAATTTTTCCGTCTATAATTTATTGAATTGATCGAGCGCGGACGAAGGCTGTAGCGCATCACGAAACTCGATTTGTTCCTGTATCCGAATGAAAGTTGATTTTTGATTATTGAACGTAGGGCGTTGTCCTGTATCTCACCGAAGGGGGTGTTTCCAGAAAAATTTCGGAACAAATTCAATGTACGTATAACTATACGTAGCAGGGCGCTTCGTGGGGGAAAAAGACGATCACCGTAAAATAATAATAAAAAAGGAAAATCATCCAACAAAAGCTGAGGGAGCTAGCGCAAAAACGTAGGATATATGAACGCAGTTTTAGTCATTCTCGAAGACAGTTTTTTTTTTTTTTTTTTTTTTCCTTTGCGGAAAACGAACTTCTAGCAATATTTTTGCTATTTTGTTGCCAGTAGCTTTGATTGTGCGTTGAACAATTACGTAAAATTTGAATTTTTTTCCCCCTTACTAAAAGTAAAAATTTTATAACGGAAGAGAGCAATCGGAGTGTTGGATCTTAGCGGGCGGTGTTACTTCCGGCGCGAATACTGATGCCGCGGTAGGTATATACGTGCATATTGTATACAGAACCCGGCAATGGTCGAGTTTCGAGAGATTTAAACAGGCTTGTAATTAATTATTAAACCGAATACCGGATGTTCGATAAATTTATTATCAAATACATTACATTGATATACTCTACGCCGGTCTGCATATAATATCGCGTACTCCAAAAAATAATAATACGTGTATATAGTCAAATGTATGCCGCATGATACACGCGTCGGAATATATGTATGTATATTTATAACCAGCTACCTCGTAACTATTCGAATCCGGTGAAAGAAAATAAGCGAAGAACGTATCAGGTACCGTTCATGCCCAATCGAATCTCTAATAATATGTCTACCTATACATCGCCGAAGGAATCCATTAATTGCGTAATAATGGAAATTATTCAATATTATATTTATGAAATGTCTTCTGGTTTCTTTTGATCTTTCGGTTGTCGACATTTTCGAAAAATTTTCCCGAGCGATGCGAGTTTTGTTTCACTCGACGTCACACGCGACGAGGACGATGACGATTCTCGGAACACCCCGTAGATCTTTTGTAATACCCTTAAGGTAAAAGTGTACACGTATTATGCCTGTATCCCGTTATACTCGAATGTGCCTCTCGGCAATCAGCTACAATCGGATTGTCTTGTGTTTTTCTTGTTATACTTTGTATTATACCTTCGTTTTCTCAACTCCGAAGCAAGGGCCACTCCACGAACCTGTTTCTCCGCAACGAAGAAGAAAACGAAGAGAAGGAGGAGGAGGAGGAGGAAGAAGAAGAAGAAGAAAAAAGAGCAGGAAGAAGAGCCTTCCACTCGGCGTTGCGAGATGATGGCGTAAAAACAGTGCACGAAGTCGATGGAGATCGAGGTGCAGAACGCCGATGCTCTTCCAACTTTTCTTCCTTCCTCCACGCCCTCAGCTGCTGCTGATGCTGCGGCAGGGTCGGCGATGCCCTTATTAGAGCCTTATTAAACCTACCGAGGTCGAACGACGGGCTCGAAACATTAATCGCGCCAGTACCGACTAAATTACCTTCGTTATATCCAGGGACAAGAGCCCTCTATAGTTAGCGTCCTAGGTATATATACGATGTACATTTAGTTTCATACACACGTACGTACGCACCGTATGTATGTATATGTATATATATATATGGCCAGGTTATATCATATTATATACCCCGACGCATATTATGTACGTTATGATCTACACCGTTAGAGTTAGGCGATCATTTGCCGAGCGGAGTAAATAAGATAGAAACTAGGTATGATAGGTCGCTGTACAGAGGAGGGAAAAAATGAACTATATGTACGCGAGATGAAATCGTACCCCTGCAGTGCGGAGAATTAATGATCACGCGATTTTCTTCTATATACATTCATGTAAATTACATGCGTCGAGGGGTCGTTGCGGTTATTCTTGTGATTTTAACGACGACGAAGATTTCGTCGAGAAGAAGAAAAAAATTGAAAATTCCAAAATCAATTTTTTGCTTTTAAAATAACGAACAAATCTGTATACAGCGGTATTCGAATACCTCATAGCGATTCGCTGCGCGACGTTTGCGTGTGCGCGTTAGATATCGATGTGACCGAAAATTGCTTTGGAATGTGAATCTGGAAACTAACTCGAGGTATTTTTACGAGGTCTGAGGACGACCACTCAACGAAGACAGTTTGACAAATCCACGACAAGTGGCTTTCCGCAAAAACATTTAGCCTGCTATCAAGATCGTGAGAAAAAAAAATAACAAAAAAATGAAAGAAAAATGAAAAAAGGAACTTCCGGTGCGTACAATTTAACCGTATACGGTTTTTCGAGAAACCAAAAATTTCGATCGATCGAAAATTTCAAAAATTACCGACCTGCACTGATATCCACTTGTAGAGAATTTCAGTCACGCGATGTGCGACTTTAGAAAATCAACCCGTCGTTTCTAAAATGAATAATTTTCTTCCACTTCTGTACAGTCCACGTGAAATTACACAACCCGTAAAATAAAGCGCCGTTGCTAATACGAATTTATATAAAACGTTTAAGACAGCTGTTAATATATGTGTACGCGGTATATAATTTCTATTCCACGTGTATATTGGTGTGATACGATTTGACAGATGAATTTATTTTTGAGCCCGCGGTGCGCAGCTCCAGCCGCGGTAAAAAGAGGACGCGCGATTTCAATTCAGGGATTCGATTCGAACGAATGAAAATTTAATCGTTGAAAATTAATGAAATAAATTAACGGAAGAAAAAGTGGCGACTGACGTGCTAAATTCGCGATACGTGAAAATCCACGGGATTTGATGAAACTGTCGCGAAATAATATAATCATAGATATGCAAAAGATCGCGCGATGTAATTTTTTTTTTTTCGGATGGGGATAAAACTTACAAGACGATATATCGTATACCTGTATAAACTTGGACGGTGGATCGAGGTTGCGAACGAACAGAGGGAATGAGAGGGAGAGAAAGAGGGAGAGGAAAGGATTTAAGAGGTAAAAAAAGGAAAAGGAGAAGAAAAAGCCAGACCAGGGGAGTCCAGGGCAACCAGCTGTGTGCTTCTTTTCCCCTCCCACAAAACTTATAAATAAATCTTGCTCGCGTGGCTCCATCCCCTCCACCAGATTTTACGTGCCCTCTGGCTATCGGTGGAGAGAAAGAAGAAGAAGAAGAAGAAGAAGAAGAAGAAGAATAAGAAAAAAAACGAAGAGGAAGAAGAGGTTCGACCGGCAGAGGTTATAGCACTACGGGACTTGTCCAGGAGCAGGTGTCCATACATCGCGCTTTCAACTATAAATACGATCCTCAGGATCGGGCATTTGCCTGATTTCCAATCACAATCACTGCAGGAAACTTCAAACCTTACCCTCCAACCCCCTGCTTATTCGATGTACTTCCGCACGATCGATACCCGTCGCGGATATGGTAATCAAAGTTTCGCGCAATCGAACGGTGAAGATTCCCTGCCCTGCTTCTTTACGTAACATTAATTAAACGTATAGGTAATACGGCAAAATAATCGGCGCCTCTTACCGAGCACATGATATACGCCGAGACCAGAAACGGGTTTTTATCGCGGGATTTAAATGTCGTGAGAATTTTTTGAAAACGTCTATCGAAACGTTTTTGCGAATCACTCGTGTCCGACGTTTAAAATATATTGATATTCGATTCGGTTCCCTTCTTTTTATTTTTCCTCCTTCGATTTCAGCGATGAGAAATTTTCGAAAGTTCAAATCCAGGTTGAAATAAAAAGAACTTTATTTTTTTTTTTCAACAATATTTCGCGTACCGCACCCGACGACTTACGTAATCCGAATTCACCAATCTCCGCGTCCACATATGTGATCGCTGAACCGAGTTTGTTTCCCCGTATAGAAAATATATATCACCGAGAGGAAGACACACATCCTAGATCCTCTTCGCGGTACCTAAGTATCCCGCGGATGACCTTAAAGTCCCCGCAAAACCTGTTCCTCGGCTTCCGCAGCGGTCGCTCGCCCCTTCGGGGCAGAATCAATTATTTATTTCGTTATTTTGTTTGTTCAGGATCTACTCAACGCGCTGCTCTAATCAACGCCTGTACTTCGCTTACCGCGTATACACACATGTAATAAATCTCCAACGTAAGGTACAACTACGATACCTATAGAGCTACGTACGCACAATATACATATGTACTACGTCCGGTATATATAGGTATATATACCTTGTACAAATAAATGTACATGTAAAGTTGAAACTCTTGAACGGCAGTTAATTGACTCGCGATTTTTTTCATTATATTAATCTCGTTTTTCTAAACACGTACGTCCTTTCAGTTCTTCTGCTTTATTTTCTTCTCTCGTTCTCTTTCCATACGTGAAAAGTCTCATGGGTAACCGAACAAGTAAAAATAATCGTATAAATGTAGATTGGGTTGGCTTAGGTGTTTTTTTTTTTTTTTTTCTCTCAAGTAAAGAGAGGAAACGGAAATAAATTTGAACATAGGATCTCGATATACTATCCGCAACGAGCTTATTATCTCGCGTCTGCAGAGCTCGCATCAGGTTAAATATACGACGAACCTGAACAACGAATTTAACAAAAAAAAAAAAAAAAAAAAAAAAACCAACATTTACTCAGGTAACATAAAGTGCACGTATACGTGCAGCGTACATAAATTACTTACCATGTAAAACGAACGCCAGATAATTGTGTATATATATTTATACGTATGTATGTGTATGTACAAGCATTTACTTTTGAGATGGGGGTTTCTTTAGGTGTGTGTGTGTGTGTGTTTCACTGTAACGTTCACATACGCGTGTGTACTGTGTATTCGGATTAAAAGTGTCGTACGTTACGCATATGGATATCCTGAGTAGATTTTACGGAACTCGGAGGTGGATATCCTGGCGCAACCCGAGGAAAACTATAACTAACCTAACTACCGACTATATAGCTTACTGTTAGCAGCGCTGCAGGAGTAGAAAAAAAAGGGTTTTCTCTTTCTTTTCCTCATTTCATTTGATTTTCTTCTTCTTCTTCTTTTTTTTTCCCTCATGCATGTGTACAACTTATCGGTGGTTTGTATCAAAGGAATACGCAAAGATGGTCGCCATTTCTCAAACGGAAATTACCAAGCCGCACGGTGAACCGCGAGTTCGTTCGTTTTTTCTTTCTTCGAACGACGAATCAGAATCGAAATTTATTTATCACGATATGTTATACGCCTGCCTTAAACCGAGGATCCAGATAACACCGGGATATTGTGGTTCGAGATTTATTAGATCATGTATGTTATTCCCACATTTAATGTAATTCATACCATAAATTATAACTCTACTATTTCTCCCCTCTTTCTTTATTGTATCTTGCTTTTTTTTCTAATTTTCAAATTCTGCAACTCGTCTCTTTCTCCTCGTCTGCATATCATTGTCGTATCGTAATCGTTGTTATTATTATTATTATATTTTGAGTAGAGATTTCCAGTTTTTTGGCGCGTTTCAATCGCTCCGACTGCATCACGGTACAGGCGCACTGCAGGTGTATATAATACGTACGGTAATAACGTGTATATCGGTAAGAATGAATGAAACGCACGCCTGCAGTATTTATTATATCTATATATAGCCGTCGGAGTAAGACATCCGATTATAGTTAATTGCTACGATTATGAACTTTCACATTTCTTTGGCTTGACGCAATAAATAGAATCCATTCACGGATCTGCTCAACATCCAGAATCGATTAATGACACACAGACACACGCGTATATAGCTGCAGCGGCAGGTTTACGATACGGATTATCGGATAATTGGCGATCGATCGACATATTTATACGTTAAAAGCATCTGAATCGAATAATTCAGATTCTACGTAGTAGAGTCGAGACAGGGGAAGAAATAAATTAATGAATAAAAAGTCACGCGAAACACGTCGAGATATCATTCGTACAGTTTGTACGAAAATTGTCATTCCGCAAATGAACGCGTCGTTACACATCGGATTTCACGCGTCATCTAGTTCTTCCCAACTATGCGGATGAATTTTAAAAATAATTTACCGCATATACTCAATTCACTGAAAACCGATTGTACAAACAGAGGCAAAAGCGAGTGACTGCAGATAACCGATAGGGCGACTCATGCGGACGACCGAGTTTAGTTATCTCCATAAAAACGAAGAATATTATCTCGGGGGTGGAAAAAAAAAAAAAAAAAAGAAAGAGCAGTTTGAGTCACGGGTGCGTTCAGGCGTATGTAAAATTTATCGAATAAAATTCGTCGATTTTGAGAAAAACTAGATAATGAAAACGACGATCGAGCGAATCGCGGTTGTGAATAGAACACGGTGTACGCGAATATGTGTACCTAATCGCAACGAATAAAACGAAGTCTCCGAATCGTGGACTTACGTAATTTATAACCTCGATGGTCATATAGGTGTGTACGTGTAATAAAGTATACGACATACGTATCGCGTTATAAATACACATGTATCTAATTAAAGTCGCTTAATTACAGGAAGTAATCAGAGTAGGTATTGGGAAACGGTTTCGCGATTCCTACGGATTACACATAACTTATATACACAACCCAACGCTATATTTCGTACAATTTGCAAACCGATTCCGTTTCGCATCTGCGTATAAATTTTCTACGCCAAAATAAACCCGATGACGTAAAAATCGTCGTAGACGACGTTCGAAAATTTGAATTCCATGACGCCTCGTATTGCATACCTTCGTACGTAACGACGAGGTGTTTTATTTTGTACGTAACAAGTAAGGCTATCTGCTTCGACTGCTCTGCGAATATGTCTCATTGTCAACGAGCGTGTAGAAAAGATATTCAAATCACTCGTTAACGTTACCGATTATCATACAACCAATAGCCGCTCCACGATGCGATGACCGATGCAGTGAGTCATATTATACACGATTCGCTTCAGGGAAACGCGAGCGGCGATATACGTGTACGTGCAGCACATCCTCCACATGTCCGACGTGCGATACGCCGTTTTCTATGTACGGTAGATATACATATATATTTTATCGAGTGTACGTATAATTATATATATAAAAAAAAATAAAACACGTATATACGTGTTCGACGTATTCGTTAACATACACTGCTTCATCGAGACCCCCGGCTGTCGCCGAACTTTTCATCCGCTGTGCTCTTCTGCGGTAGCTGCAGACGTTTCACGCTCGTCTACATATGTATAATAGGTACGTGACGTGTATGTACGTTGGATATGTATCGGTAGCGCGCATACTTATTCACCCAATCTATGGGACAGCAGGAGCAGCAAAGCGGCAAATTAACCGTGACGAGACTAAAGTGATCCGTTATTATTTATGAAAATTATTAGCGATAATTAAATCTGTCGAGAAAAATTTCTGTAATTCAATTAAATTGTCATTTTTGACAATTGTCGGTAATTTCGTATTATAATACAACGTCCGTCTAACATCGCTGAAGAGGTTAATTGTTCTCGTGCGTAATTTACGTGAAATTAATCATCGTCGATAAAAAAAAAAAGTTTAAACGATTCGAATCCGTGTTCTAAAAATTCCATTCAAGGTAGCCTAAAAAAAAAATCGCGCGTATAATTCGGCATTATATATACCAGATATGCGCTCTCTTACTCCATGCATCGTTTACTCCTCCATTTTTTCCATCAATTATTTATTTATCAACTTTGTTTTATTTGGTTGATTCTGTTTTTTTTTTCCTTTGATTTATTTATTCATTTTTCTTCGAGGAGCAGCGAGATGAAAGGAAGCCCGTATGGATATAGGTATACGTCGCGGTGTAACGTATAAAGTGGAGAGTCGAGAGAGGCTAGTTTTTCTGATTGTCAGCCGCGTGATCGTAAGGAGGGATGAATGAACCCGACAATTTGTACGGAGAGAAGAGGGAGGGTAGGGGGGGGGGAGGGCGCTACGGGCTATTATCTTTATAATCTCCTGTACGAAGAAGAAGGCGAAGGCGAAGGCGAAGAAGGAGAAGGAGAAGATGATGATGAATAAGAAAAAGAAGTTTCGAAGTAGAAGCAGAAGCTGATAGAAGACGTATATACCTCGTTCTATACGTAATACGCCGTGGTTAATGCCAGTGGTAATATCGGGTGTGGACGACGACCTCGAGGCGGCTTCAATCCTACCTCACATCCTCATCCTCAACCTCATCCCTATTTTCATGCACTTTACGTCCTCCGTAACGCACGTAACTCGCTACGTAACGTTTATACATATATCGGTACAATATTGAGGATCGAAGAATGAGAAGATAGAGAGAAAGAAACCGTCGTACGGAACCACGCCGTGATTTAATCTCATAAGTAAAACGACCAATCGCGCGCAAAATTATCAATAAAACGAACCGATCGATATATACGGGCGTCTGAAAACTACATGAAAACGCTACGACGAATCGAATCGAGCAGCTGATCTTCCGCCGCTTTCTTCTCTCTCGTTTGGTTCGATTTTTTTTTTTATTTTTTTTTGTTTTTGTTTTTCTCCTCTTCTCGCAGGCCATTTAATTCCTTTTTCAAGTTGTTCACCTCCAGCGGCGGTTGGGTACGACGTGCGGATCGGTATAGTAGCGGGGCATACGTTTCTCGCACACGATAATAAAATATACCAACACAAACGCTTGCGTTCCATACGTGAAACGTGTACAGATGTACCGGAGATCCACAAGCGTGTAGAAAACGAAGTTTCTCCGACTCCTGCCCAGTGATAAACCTGGTCAGGTATACATACGATCGAGTCGAACGTACGTACGTACGTACGTATAGTTTATCTTCCTTAGAAGATCTAGAATCGAGTTTACTTCCATTGCAACGTTCCGTCCGTTCGAAACGATACAAAGATTGCTATATGGGTGAGCCATAATACGCCGCGTGTACGGCGATAACATCGCCTCGCATGTCCCGGGACACAATCTTTTACACGGTAAATTTAAGAAGAGAACAAAAAAAAAAAAAAAAAGAAAAGATAAAATAAAATGTGAAATAAAATAAAAGAAAAATCGATTCGAATCGAATCGAAATATCGTAGGTAGATCGTATGTGTATATAACGTTAGCGTACGGGATATGCATGTTTTTGAAGAAGCACCGGGTACGTAAGTACGTATATACACGTTAGTAATGCGCGAAGGTAAAAGTATATGTACGCGTATAATGCGTATACTATATACGTATACGTGATCCGAGTAGAATCTCAAAGCGGTTGGTACACGATCGTTGCGAGGCTTCGGAAACTTTTGAAGAAGGGAATAAGGCGCACGCCCGGTGCGATAAGGAAAGGTGTACGAGAATATGAGGTAAGAAGAGGAGACGAATAAAAAGAGAAGATAAAAGAGGAAAGTAGGAGCTGAGAGGCACGGCGTGATTACGGGCGCAATTATGTCCATACATCTCTCTATACGGTGGCTGCTCGCTGCTCCTGCACTCGCTGCCGGGTAGGTATTACTATAGGTAAACGCATTATAGTGTATACCTTCGCAGGACGAACGCGGGGAACGACGTCTCATCTGCAGAGATCGTCGACTTCGGAGTTGAAGCAACTCTCGCGAAAGTAAAATATATCGTCCGTCGTGAAATACGAATTATATATCCTTCGTCGAAAACTCGATAGATCGGACTGTACTCCGTTACCAAAAAACAACGCCTCCTAGCTAAACGTTAAATTGCAAAAATACAAAATATCACGATGCGGGTATGAAAAAAAATTCAGAATATCGCAACGAATTTGGCATTTGACGATTTTCGGAACAGGTTCAACACTCGTTAACTTGCTCGAAACGGTGATAAGAAAAAAAGAAAAAAAAAAAATCATCAGAATTAGAAGAGTGGAGAAAAAAAAGGGGATAACGACGGACGTATTCCGAAGCGAGATAACGAAATATCAAATATGAAAGCAGGTATATTGCACGGAGTAATATGGTGGGGAGGAGGTCTGGTCGTTTTTCTCCGATGTTCGTCCCTCGTCCTGCATTCCCCCTCTTTCTCTATGTACCTGGACCTCCGCGTGGCTCGTTCCCACGATCTCATGAATGAACTCGCGTGGCTGCTGCTGCCCAGGGTGGGGGTTCCCCGATCGCCGTTCACCGGAGCTGTTGCTCTCGCTGCTGCCGTTGAGGTTTCGAAGGAAGAGAGAGAGAGAGAGAGAGAACCGAATAATCGTGCAGAAAACTCGGAGGATAGGAGCGCAAAACGGTGATTGAGAAGAAAGATGGTTTGAGAAGAAAAAAAAATCAAAAAAAAACCAATCGGTTATCGCAGAGGTCACGTTATCCTTCGGGGTGAAGTTTTCGTCATGATTTCAGTTTGCGGAATCGCGACGAAGGGGATGCAGCAGATCGTAACTGTGTGACGTATACTGTATGTGTATATGGGAGAATGAATTTTTGGAAGTGTGTATAAATATGAGCGAAGATAACTATTGCCAATAAATCACCCCACCGTTGTAAATGAATATAAGCACGGTATACCAGGTGGCTATAATTAAGGCCGGTTAGTTAATACCGCGTGCAGGTAAAATTCAAAAGCAAGTCAAAGCCGGAAACAAAGAACCCTGAAAAGTGAAAGGCGCGTATACACGCTGCGACTAACGGGCAAATACATACTCACAATTAACTAGACGCAAATACAGTTGTAATACGTATGTACAAATCCATCCGTGTAACATACATCGGGCGGAAAACTTCGTGCACAGTGAAATCTCATATCGATCGCATCGCAATAAATCAACTCACTATCTGTATTTGCACTTGTACGGTGTTGAATATCTGCCGCTAATCGTTGGTACGGATTCGTAACTTCCGTCAAAACTTTCCGGGTTTGAAAATGCGTTGACTCTCGTTTGGGAGCGTTTAAAAATTGGAACGAAAATTCGGTCTCTAAATCGGGAAGGCATAGCGAATTTTTAGGTACTTCGCTTTGTCTTTACATGCGGTCATCGAGATGTACAATCATATTATACATTTCGACTACTAATTTGGTAAAAATTTCGAAAAATTTTGCGCAATATCTCTCTTTCGAAATCAAAAATCGCGAACTCTCCGGAATATTCGCATTTGGAATAGGTCACCCTGTATAACATAGCAGCTGGCGCACGCATATACCCACCACGGTATATGAAGAGATCTCGCGATCCCGGAGTGCAACAGGTGGGGTCGACGACACGAAAACATTTATCATAAAAATATTGTTAAATCGACGCTCTTATACCTCCGGGGTGTTCCGAATGTTTCTTGGACACCCTGAATGCAGTGCACGTATACCTGAATCGTCGAAGAGCTGACGCCTCGCGATAATTATTAAAAGATGATACGAATAAGCCGAGTATAGATACGGTAATAACCACGACTATTTAATTCTCGTAACAGGTTTGTCTGGTACCCGTGAGGCTGCACGAGTTATAAAAGTGTACCGTCTATCCATACCTATACATATATATCTACGCGTATATCTCGATAATTTATTAATCGAAACCTTCGTAACGCATTAAAATCACGAGTGATTTCTCTCGTATAAAATCACGCGGTATATTCGTAAAGCGGCTATCCGCTGCAGGAGCTCGTGTCGCTCTACCTGTAATATTTTTACGCGCGATTATGCAGTAGGTAATTTGTATCGAAAAGAGGGGGTGAAAAAAGGAGCGGTGAAAAAACGATTGGATTGCACAACGAGTTTAAGGTCAAGTTTCTTCCCTCTGTATACATGGCCCGTCTTATGTAACGCGAAACAAGTGTAAAGGTGAACGAGAATATTCCTGTGCAAAGATATGTGTGCCTATCCCAATCTTCACATAGTTTCCAGAGTGTGAAATGTCGATCGCTTATAGCTCGTTGCAACCAGCAATAGAAGTATAGAAGAAGAGCAACGGCAGCAGCCTCTACCAATCTTCAACCGTTGGGAACCCCGTCGAGTTATTTATCGTTTCCAACTCGGAAGTTCGACCCGTCCAGGTTCCAGGCGATCTATTTAAACGTTGCCGTCGCGATTCCTATACATTTTTCAACACCTAGGCTAGAAATTTCTAGCGTGCGTATACGTAAACGTATCGTTCCATCGCGAAACGCGTCTATTACACGTATTATAATATATCACAGAGATCCTTCTCGGATTTGTTGAAAAATTTTTCGTCGCTGTGGAAAGTGAAAAATCTGAACATAGAAAACGGAAGCTCGTGGGGAGGCTGAGCTTAAACGCTCGAAAAAAAAAAAATTAGTCGCGCACGGGCATATTCCTATAGAGATACGGGGGATAGGTAGGTATATGATTCTTCATCCCCACCAACGATGACCTTCATGAATGGAGTCGCGTGGCGCCTCGTGACGTCATAACCTGTTACTACCTTTTTGCCCCCCCCACCATAAGACCCTATGCATTTCCGACCGCTTCGCCGCATGTATCGTCCCTTCTTCGTTATTTCCTCTCTTCGCTCACTGTACTGTAATAACACAAGTGTATACGTAGGTATGCATAGATACTTATGCTGTACAGGTAGACGAGTAATTTACAATGTCATACCTGTACATATATACCATGTGTCCCAGGTAGTCACGGGTGTCCCCTAACGTTGGGCAACCAGAAATACTGTAGCCTACACTCTGGACACATGGTGTACATACATGTATTTGATATAATAATTTTTTTCACGTCGTTGCACCGCTGTACAGTAGTTTGTTCCATTCAATACGGCGCGATACGCTACAGTGGTTCAAAATGAATGATTTTCTTCCTTTGTTAGGAAAGGTGAATGAAGTAGATGGGAAGTTTTAAATTTCGATCCGATCGCGTTCTCCCGCCTTAATTCATGCGCGGGTAATTACGTTGGGTAATAAGACTTCAAATTTAATCATTGACAACCGATGATGCGATACGAGGAATTACCAAATTGGATATTATACTTATACCGTCTACCGAGCGCGCCGCGATGTTATTAGCATCGTATGATTTTTTTTATCTCCGCGAGATTATCGGGTAAGTTATATACCTCGCGCCCAAATTGATCGAAGATTCATTTAATCTGGGCTATAGACATAATCCGATTCGTCTCGCACTTAGTTCGTACCTGTAGTTCTTTTTTTCTGGCGTTTTATACATCGAGGCGGTTATATATGATTATAACAGTAACACCCGATACCAATCATAATTATATCCAATGATTATCTCAACGCAGAGTATAGTTTGTTGATTATTTATAATTTATGTCTTCTGCAGATCGTTAATGATATTCAAAAAGATTAATAGCAAAAAAAAAAATAGGCAGATCAAATGATCGGCGTACAAAAACGCTGAGATCTTTTTACGTCGCATATTCTAAACTTAATATTTCAGCTTCGCGGTAAAGCTACATACTCCCGCTCAACCGAAAAAAGATCGTCGAAATATTTTGGACCGGCGCAAAATTTGGTGAAAATAATCAATGAAAGAAAAAGGGGAATGAAAAAAAAAAAAAAACGGGGTATACACGTGATGTAGGTAATGCGGAGAAAAATTTGTCTCCGAGTTTCAGGAGCGTTTAAAAGATTACAACCGTAGCGTAGAGCGCGGTGTAGAATAATAAGTGAAATTGGTGTATCCGGTTACGTAACGCGTAGTGGTAAGCTGCAAAATTATGTACGGTTTATACACCGTAACCTGCACATCAACGGCAGTCGGTGAGAAATTTAAAGAAATATAAAAACCGAATTCACCGCACTTCAAAAGTCTGCGATCGATGGCGCGTCTCCAACTCGGTTACGATTGGGCCCGGAAATCAATTCGAAGAAAAAAACCGAAGTGAAACAGTAAAATGAAAAAAATCAAATGAAACCCAAAACGACATCCATGTTGAGAAAGATGCTGTAAAAATTGAGTAACGTTCGAGATTTTTTTCCTCGTGTGAGATGAAAAATGGAAACTACTTTACCGACTGCATGAGCCAAGTTTAACGTTCACGATGCTTTCTATCGGCAAAATATTGAGGCTCGTAATGCTCTACCGGATCGGTAGATTGCAATATAAATGTCGGTAAACGGTTAACGTTTAGCGATAATCGAACTGATGAAAAAAACTCAATAAATCATTTTTATATTTTCGTCCCTATAGAAATAAAAAAAAATTATTCTGCAAGATAATTGTTTTCATGCATAGTCGAATTTTTTTTTGTAGCGGAAACAAATATTTAAATACAGAAGCGAATATTAGGTTCAAATAGTAATGGGAATTTAATTAAGCAGAGGAAAAAAATACATTTCCATTAATGCTTAAACACGTGTTTCTCGTTATGGTGTGACAAAATACTTTTCAGTCAAAATTCTGCAGTCATGGAATAGAAAAAATGTACTCAGGATACGGTACAGCTTCCAGTTGATTGAGGAAGCAAGAACCATCGTACGGTTGTATAAGGAATCGCGAGAATGATCAAAGTAAAATTTTACAGTAAATCGAGAGACGGAGGACCGCAATAATTGACATTTCCAAGATCTACACCCCTAGTTTGGCGGTCGTGAAGAAACCTGATCTCATCGTCTCCCATACCCGCGACATTCAAGCGCAGACGGACGAACGAAGGAATGAGAATCTCAGAAGACACAACTACCATTGCCTACGGGTCAAATGAGCTTACTCGTCATCTGGAGAATCGCTGGATTCCACGTAGATGAAATACCGTAGTCTACGATTGGAAATACAAATATATACCTAATCAATTGAATTAACCGAAACGGAAAAAATCTAGCGAAATTTATGGGCGTACGAGATAACGAAAAGTAAAAATCATTTAATCAGCATCACATTGCTCAATCGGCACGGATTACACATTACACACGAACGATACACGTTTACACATGTGTAGTCAAGTATTGCAGAACTTTGTAATTACACATTAGATGATCGAAGCATTTCATCTATACGTTTAGCAAATATGAGTGAACTTTGTTGCACAAATATCTGAAAAATCTCGGGAGATAAATATCGGAACTTTTTTCAAGCCCGTTATCAAGAAACGCGCCGGGAGACGCATGCCGAGGGGGGAGATAACGCTGAATGCCCTCGACTTAATTAAAATCAGGCAAATTATTAAAGCATCTGTAACAACAACTCCGTTATTTGTTGATGTAGCACGTTGCGCAGTTACCATGTACAAATCTTTTGTCCGTTTGTTCAAGGATTCGAAATTAAGGGATATTTGAATTTGTCATATATACCGTCAAAGTGGCAGTCCGTGTTTCAGGGGAAAAATAGAGTCGCGCAGCTGCCGACAGCTGTCATTAATATATTTCTCCGTAAAGCGGTGTAAAATTTTGTTTCACATATTTTTTTCTCCACGCATCATATGTATATATATATAGGAAAGATTGATATATATGTATATATGTAAACGTGAGAAAGAAGGCTACGATGCGAACGCGGATAGCCCGAACTTGAACAAGCCGAACGGGCGCCGATCTCGTCCGTCAATATAGTATAGTCTTGCGGTGGCGTAGGATGGCCGAATGAATGGATGGATGGATGGATGGATGGACGAGCGTTCGTCGACCGCAACACAGCTGCGGTTACAAGTTTCACGCGGTATGTCGGCCAGTCTGGTAACCCGGCTGACCCGAGTCCCGACGGTCCACCAAGCCAAGCCGTCTGCACACTATCCGTAATAACCCGTACGATCGTCGACCACTTCGCCGGCATTATCACCCCAACGGTAGTCCTTCACCGAAACTCTTTGAAGGTGGCGTTAAAATTCACCGATCGTTTTTGTTCGGACGATCGTATAAGCATCCGTCCGCGCTAGGAAACGTTCGAAATTATGTTCCACAGAGACTGGTCTACGGAGAAACTGAAAACTCATTTCAAAGCCGCAATGAAATCTGAAAGCGAACGCCGAAGAAACGAAGCTTTCATGGAGCTTTGGACGTTCGAAAAATCAGTTCGCCAAAGTACAAAAAAACCGTCGAAAGGATTGTATAAAAGTCACTGCAGGGATGACGACAGTTGTGCCTTCGATGTCCTTTCAGCCTCTTTCGGGCGGATATCAATTTTCGAAAAAGAAAAAGAAAAAGAGACTCGGAGAAAAAAAAGCCTGCGAGTTTGTTGCGCTGTGCAGTTGCATGCAGCGACGGATTTCTGGTCGAATTTCAGGTACCCATATACCATATCCGTTCGGTGAAGTGTTGAACGCACGAGGACGATGACGAAGGTGGCTTATAGCGTCGGTGGTCGTTGAAGTAAATGCACATCGAGGCTTACGTTTACGTACACATGCGATACATACATGTATACGAAAAGGGCCTCTGCCGCCAAGTAATATCGTACAGTAGGTACTGTCTGACTAAAAGTATTAGTACATTCGTGTCAGTCGCCTTAGCAGTTTTACAAGAGCTGAACAACGACAGAAGTAGCATCAGAAGTATCAAGAGTATAGGCTGGGTAACTCCTTGGTAAGTCAAGCACGTAAAAGTGACTGCGGCGAGCCCCGTTCATCCGGTCTTTCAGTTGAGAATAAATTGAGAAGATACTAACATCCGAAGGGTTTCTTCTTCCACTGCAAACATCAGCGGTAGCGCGGGTAGCGGTAGCAGAGGCGGTAACAGTAACAACGACGGCGGAGGCAAAAATGGTATTCTTCGAGAAAGAATCACTTCTCGGAATGACAAAAAGTCGAGATAAGTATACGAGAGAATTTTGCTACCGTGGAAGGAAGGAAGGAAGGAAGGCAATCGCGAGATATGCGGTCGGAACACCCTGAGCTCCGAATTCCCGAAATTGATTTGAAAAGAAACACGTCTACGCTGTATACGTACCGATACCGAATCCGTATATAATAATGGAGGTTATCGAATTACGAGGGACATCGCGTATCGATTCGCTACTTATAAAGTACCTGTATCGAAAGTGCGACATTATGGTGCATCGGTGCAACGGCATGAACAATATAGCTTCACTTTCAAGTATAGTTGGGATGCATTTTTTTTTCATGATTACTTATTCTTTATTTCTTTAATTTTTTGTTTGCCTACTTCTGTTTTTAGCAAAGACAATGGGTATGATTTACATAAAACATTCTGCACCGATGTTGATGGTTGAGTGCGTATATGAAAACGAGACGCCATAATCGAGGAATCGAATAACAATGGAAATGCACAGCTACCGCTGCGAAAAGGAATTGCAGGACACTACAATCGATAGGTGTCGATAACATAATACTTGGATATACGCGCGACGTGCGCATCAAATGTTGATGATGATGATGAAGAACCGCGGCGTATACGTACACACCTGTACCTGCGCAAGTGTACCGGGCATAAAGATAGCTGAATTATTCAACAAGTTCTTCGAAAAAATGATGCACCATAAGTAGGTATATATAAAGCGATATATCGCGTCGTACGCTCGTCGATATAATAATCTGCCGATGTGGAAGGAGGAGAAGAAGAAGAAGAAGGCGAAGGCGAAGACGAAGAGAAGCTTCGCAATCGTTGTACACGTACGATACGTATGGACTTTGCTTCTAAATATAGATTCTCTACCCCTGCAAGTCAACTGCAAAACGTATTCTACTCACTCATCGTATTAATGCCGTTGCTACTGTTGCTAGTTGCACCGGTCAATGATCACGAACCTTACATTACACGTTATTCATTTTTACACTCTTCATTTTCACGCACATCGCACATCCCCACGATGTACATGTAACGTGCACACTTGTTACCACCAACGACAAATCCCAACGTTGCGCGAACTATATATCCGCTCGAGATCATCGATTCGTAAATTCTTACGTGCTGGAAATGAGAGAAAGAGAGAAAAAAAAAAAAAAAACCATCCCATACACGATTTTTCCAAAGTCGATGACCGATAAAGCGTCGAGGTGCATCTAAGCGCATATTTTCATATGGGAAAGGGATGGCTGCGTTTCAGTCTCATTGTCAAGTCTCGTGGCGTCGCGCGACATACGTCAATGATGATATTCTATCCACGCAGGTTCTTCCGCGAGATTCGTATATAGTCACGTATGTATATAAAAGTATACACATATATGAGTGATGTATAGCTGTGGTGCGGGTACATAACGTCGGGGAGCATTCGAGAAAAACTTGTCAACGAACGCCACGGTGAACATCTTTTCTTCGTTATAAAATTTTTCCAAATTTATTTTCCAAAACGTGTATAGGTATGTGCAAATGTATATCGAATCATTCGTCATCCGAAGGCTCATGACCGAGGTACAGATACAAGTACGTAATGTTTATATCCCTTTAACGCAATGCGGTTAGTTGACAATCAAGTTTTTAAACCCGCTCCCAGTTCGCCTACTATGATACACCGGTTCCCGGTGTAGGTGCATAGGTAAATTCACCTACGCAAAATTCACGCTTTACACGAAGTCGTTAAGAGAGTGCACAAAGTATGCGACGTCCTGGTCTGTATATATATATGAATACGGACGTATTAAAAAAATAAAGCTATCGGGTGTGTGCGAGAGAACGGAATTGAAGATAAACGCCTGCAGTACATAATATGCCCATATACATCCTATGCGTTATACACACGGTACAGCTACATGGGTATAGGATACAGGGTAAATAAAATGGTCACGGAAGGGTGCCTGTGCATCCTGTGTACGACAATATGGCCGAGTCAAATTCCCTTAAGGTATATATAATTTTCTTTTTTTTTTCTCCTTTCTTTTTTTCCTTCTTTTCTGACCATCGGCTGAAGTCCATCCCGCGGGACTGGTCGGAACGATTGTTGTACAGGTACGTTTGTGAAATTAATATTCCAATTAAACCACATAGCTGTATGTATATTTATTATTTCGTCTCCGCAGCTTCTGAATCACGCTTCGGGATTTAGGTGTATATGCTTTCATTGGTTATAATTTATGAAAATGTAGGAGGGAGGGAAAAAAAGCAGAGACGTTAGGAGGGAGAGGGAGATAAAAAGAGGGAGGGGAACAACCTATGGAGAACAGAAGCAAGCGGGGGCGTTCAGTGGGGTTCTCTAATGAGGATGCTGCTGATTATCCAATTCGTTAATTCTCGCTATATTTTGATCACACCGCTAACCTGCGGCCAACGCTATATTCATTGTCATAGCCTGAAAGCACGTTGCATACGAGTACGACGTACGTATATACATACGTATACCCCTATATGCACGTGTACAATTTCCACCTCGTTATATACCTATACATGCGCGTGCAACGGATATTTTATGGCACGTCTGGAGGAGGGGATAAAAGAAAAAAAAAACAATTTTTCTCGTACACCAAAAAATCTCTCATAACACATCGTTCTTTTTTCCACCTCTCTCCCGTCCCTCCGCCGTTCATTATCGTTTGTGAAATAAAAAAAAATCGAATGGCAGATTTGAAAACAAAAAAAACAACATTTGTGCTAAAGAAACGTTCGAATGAATAGATAAAATTCAGGTTAAAAAACCTTTTGTGTAATAATCAGTATTAAATTAGTATTCCCCTCGTTCGAAAAGTTTCTTAAGAAAATCTCGTTGATGAAACAAGGCAGAAGACAATCGGAGAACGTAATTACGAAATTCGATGAGCTTTCAAACGAAAATATCATTTCTCTCGACCATAGGCACGACTTAATTAGTTCAAATATTTGTTTTTAGAAGCGACGATAATGCCTGGCGATGAATTAATTCTTCATCCTTAGACCGCCAAACTCAATTCCAGGTCAAAGTTTGATTTATATAGGTAAGATTATAATTAGAACAACTTTTGATCCAGTAGATTTAGCGAAAAATGACAAGGGACCTTTTTTGTAGCGCGTTAAATTTTCTTTCAAAATATATATTTTCCGAATTTTCGATGCGTTCGTCAACGACTTATAAAATTCCGAAGAACAAAAAATGTTTTGCCAATGTTATTTCCATAAGAAACTTTGATAGCAAAGCGGACTATCTTCACAGCTTAGATTTTCAGGGGATTTTGTTTAATTTATTTGGAAACGTTCGAGCCCTTGGAAGCATCAAAATTCGAAAACACCCCTGTTCATGGAGAGCGCGGTATAAGGTACATACAAATTTTCTTCGTTCTTTGATTCCTCAGAAACGGATGTTCGGACGTCCCAATGGTTTATTCCGAGGGTTGTTTTTTCCGAAGATCCCTTGAAACGGAGCCATTATCGGCGTATAGTATACGGTTTCCTAACGACGGAAAACTACAAGCAAATACAGAGTGTCCATTTTTTATTAAATCGTCTTACTTACTCGAAAGGATGAGGTCGTGCGAAAAAACTTTTGATACGCAAGTTTTGGGGTTTGAAGAAGAAAAAAAATTGACGTTATCTAATTTCTTTCAAGTGACCTTATGAAAGATCAAATCAAGGTCAACTCGTTGTCATCAAATGGAATTATTGGTGCATAATTTGACCCTCTTCCAGATTTTGAAGAAAAAAATGTAGACAAAGTTTTTTCGTACGACTTTATCCTTTCGAGTGATCGAAATGGTTCAATTAAAATGGGACACCCTGTATACGATGGGACATCGTACGTATAGGTATAAATACATCCGACAATTATTTTCACGCTCAGTTACCAAATTGGCGCTACAACTGGTCCGACAACGGTACGAACAATACTTACTAAATTCTCTCAATTTTTCCTAACATTCGGTAACGATTTCACGATACTCCGTAATAATCGCGATTCTCCGATATACGAGCGGGGTGGACACATATATATGCACCCCAATTACAGAAATCGAATCAGAACGGTGTGAAAGACGGGGGAAAAAAAAAAGAAATTGAATTGAAAAAAAAAAAAAAAAAAAAAATCAAAATGTACGACATGCGATTCGTCACACAAATGTACGCGTGCAACAGACCCGGTCGTCGAACACGGGGTGTGTACACATTATGTCCATGTGAATATTGTAACCGAAGTCGATTGAATTTTTCCCACGACGTATATGACGATATCGTTCGTGTCATTAGTCGTTAATTTCTTAACCGTCAAAATTTGCATATAATATTCATTGAGTTGTGGTTGTTAATTCTCTACACATGTAGACACGTATAAAACCATATGAAAACCTGTTGCGGACCCGTTCTCACGGTTTTAAGCGGTGGCAACAGGTGCCCCCGTAATCACGCCGACGAATGAAGAGAGAGAGAGAGAGAGAGAGAAAAAGAAGAAGAAAAAATGAATGCACGATCTACATGCATATACCTGTATCGTACACCGTACACAATGAGTATATAACATAGTACGTATGTAATGTACGTACTCCCAAATGCCAAACGTGATGAAACGTGGCAAAAAATATGTATCTACTTACAATGATACGAATTTAGTTCAATTAGATTTTCAATTTTTGTTCCTTTTTTTTCTCTCTGTTTTCTGAATTCATGCAGCGGATACTTTATCCAGCGCGGGTACGATCGAACGACGATTACAACGGATATACCCGCCGCCGTACGTTGTAACGTTTCACGTGTAAAGTTGCGAGAACGTAAAGAAATAAAAACGCTGTTAATATAAACTGACCCGATATATCAAAGAATTCAAAATGAACACGAAGTTGTCAAATCGTACGATCTAATCCGTTTACATTATAAAATATCTACATCTGTAATCAATATGTATACACATATGTGGAGCAGATGGAAAAAAAAAAGAAGAGAAAAAAAAAAAAACATACAAAATTACAAATTGTATCTGATCGGAATTTAAAAATCACTGAAATATATATGTACATATTTGTAGTGCTCGTATACCTTGGATTGATAAACGTTGATCGGATTTCTGTTTTATATACCTATACTTATATACCTATATAGGTAATACCAACACGTTCGGTTGGACAAAGTTCGAGGCGAAAATGTCGGATAGTTTGAACGAATACGAACCGCAGTCTATGCGGGTATTACACATGTACGCATTGTTCAACACCTGTAACTTGCAATTAGCTTGCCGCCGTTTGCATCGATAACCAGATAAACACATGATGCACGCTTAACTATGTAGAAATGGTATATGGATTTGATCGATCATAATTTGACTCACCGAGTGAGCTTTCCGGGTCCGAGAGGTCCGACAAAGAGGGGACCTTACGCATCGAAGCGAAACGTCCGTGGAGGGCCGGAACCAATGCCTCTTCTTCATCAGCGTCGGATGTGACGCGTTCCTGCTTCATGAATTTCACCATCATTTTCATTGCTTCTCCTCCACATCCGAGTAACGAAACCTCGGCACGAGCATCGCGCTGAAGAAAGAAATGAAAAAGAGACGAGAAAATTAACGATTACCCTTCGAACAATCATCGAAATTTCTTTCGTAAGATAACAACGGATGAATAGGTGAAAAAAATACACTTTTTTGGTCGCGCATCGCGATGACTTATAGGTACCTATCATGTATAACAGTATGGAGTCGCGGTTGGCGAAAATTTGAATAAATTTAAAAATCGGAATAACAGTTTATCGTATACACATGCAAGTATGTACGTTGAATCATGGGGCATAGATTCTGTATACTACATGAGAACGAAATGATCGATCCACCGATGACCTAATCGCTACCAGTCCTATTTTAAAATCACAAAAAACAAAATGGAGGAAGAAAATCGAATCGATAGGGATCGCAGTTAAAATTTATTGTAATATCCCATCAGATTTTCTGTCCCTCGCCGAATTTATTTTATTCTCGTTCCAATCGAATGAGTCGAAAAGCGAGTGGAAAAGTTTAATTGCGTGTCTGAGCAAAGTTTTACTCCATTCTAATCGGTGCAGCACGGAGAAAAAGCTCGAGTCCGCTCGTTCGCTGATACACTAGTGACTAGTTACGTATAAGTATAGGTACGTATATACGCATTATACAACATACATATGTATGGGGACGTG
The DNA here is from genome assembly GCF_917208135.1 of Athalia rosae. Lineage (NCBI taxonomy): Eukaryota > Metazoa > Arthropoda > Insecta > Hymenoptera > Athaliidae > Athalia > Athalia rosae. The sequence goes on along the minus strand of NC_064026.1, from coordinate 28,713,201 downwards.
TATCTCATCCCCCATCTCAGTCCTCTGCATTCTACTCGGTGCAGAATCATGAATGAACATAGTGACCCAACCTGGCGGATATTCAGTCAATCGCGACGGGTAAAAAGAAAGGAGACTAACGTAAGAAGAGGAAAGAGAACGATAAAGGAGGGGGAGGGGGGGGAGAAGACGACGAGACAAGAGGAGAGAGGGAAAGATTGGAGAGGGCAGACACGACTCGATTATGAATTTCATAATTTACGCGCGTTACATTGTAAAAAGAGCGAGAAAAAGCGAGATGAAAGTTGTGCAAAAACTGTACGGAAATTGATGAAATACATCAGGACGGATCGAAAAAAAATTGAAATTATCTCATTTTTTTTCTCTCGTAAAAATGCGTACAAATACGTTTTAGAGTGAGAAAGAAAATGATATTAATGACGCATGTACCTACGTTTCTTTACACATGTGGTATTATACATATGGCGTAGATAAGCGTAGGTGCGAAACTTCACCTATATTAAGTTTGCGAGCGTTGGACCTTCGTGGAAAGTACGAGTATAACTTAATAGTTAAGGATACGTATAGTGTAGATGAATGAAACTCAGGTGCGATGCAGGTGACTGTGATATGACTGCGACGAAGTGACGTAACAGATGAAACATGTTGGTACATACGGTGTCATACTATACCAGGGAATGTACCTCAGTATGTTACATTAAAGTGAGCTTAATCTGCAACGAGCTAGGACGCCGCTAATTTGGCTTAACTATGACAATAAACCCCAACTTACAATTAACGAAACTCCAGACGGTTCGGCTTACCGCCTACAATTTTGGTGGAAACATTTATATGATATTTTACACGGCGAAGCATAACATAATTTCAACCGTAAACGCGTTTAATATAACGAGCGCGCCGAACAAAAAACTTAGTTCTGTAATTCCGTGTAAGAAAGCAAAAATTGATAAACGAACGAACGAACAGGTAATCCCATAATCTATGTAATATAGTGGCGTACGGGATGAGGTGGATGTAGGTAACAGGGGAAAAAAACTAACGAATAAATTAGCGCTGCGGTTTTGTGGGTTAAAAAATAACCAGCTGATATATCTGCATTGTGCACTTTTCGCGTTATCGCAACGCGAGGAGACTTATCGTAAGAGGAGATCTCGAAGCGAACGTGTGTGTGTATAGATAGCTGTAGCCACACCGTATTTGCAATGTGCGAAAGTGGCTCATATTATCCTCTCTCGCAACAACGTCCTCTCAAAACATTGCAGCGGCGTGACATTGACAAATATACAAATCCTAACCGCGGCGAGTCGAGTCGAGGGGCGGGGGGAGGGGATAAAAAGAGAAAGAAATAAACGTCTCTCCAAATAAGTCGAGCCGAATGAATTCATTCACGTACCTATACACGAAGGCAGGTACGATACATTTTTAGAACGATCGACCTGCAGACAAAATGTACGAGATATATATCCATTCGATCGGGCATGCACATTTATTATATTACGTAGCGAGTCGCTTCGCAATGATTTTCAACAACAGCCCGCGTTCTTCTATACCTACTATGCAATAAAATGTGAGAAATGAATGAAACATGAATATAATGTATTGCGAAAATTCACGTACACGTACGTGTGCAACCGACGTCATTTCATGTCATTTTTCTCTCATCATTCTGTAGTGAACAAAAAAAAATTCCGTTGCCCTTGAATTTTGATGAAGTAGAAAAAATGTAGGGTAAGACCCTGGAATGGACGTGTACCCGGCTTTGATTATTCCAAATCCTGTTCGCATCCCCGATCACCACCCATTTCTTTCTTTTTGCTACAAGATTTGCCTTTTTTTTTTTACGTTCTACTTCCGAATCTTAACCCCGTTAATTTTTTGTAAGTTACGCAATGCGTGAACGCAACACGATATACTACCGATATTATAAACGTATTGTATATTATAATAGCTGGTAAAAATGGCTTTTGTTATACGAAGCGCTACGTAATTATAAACAATTTTCCGGTCAATTAGACCTCGAGTGTTTCTGATACCGCCGCGTTGGACTGTCGTAAGTAAAAGGAAACGATCAATTCGACTTTTACCGGACGACGGGACGGCGCGCGATTTAAAGTAAAAACAAATGTCCGTCCATCGGTTAATTGCATATAATGATTTCCGCACTTTCAGGTTTAGCCACATACTGAAATTTATATGTATATATAAACGGAGATGCAGTGAGAAACGGAAACGTCCGGTGATGCGAAGGTGATTGCGTACAGAAGAAGACGCGAATCCGTCAAACGGAGAATGGAAAAAAAACGATAAGAAAAAAAGCACGAACTTTACCGGAGACGGAGCTGAAAATTTCATCAGCGCTCGTAAACGAGTCCAGGCTATCTCAACTGTGAGAAAGTTGAAGACCGGTACAAATCATTCCGCCGACGCTTAGTACGTAGGAACAGGTACGTATCTGCATATTTTCTATTCAAAATCTTTCGATATCGGGCGTTCAAAGACTCTCTTCATTTCCAATGCACTGTGAAGAGATTTCTTCGCGTCGTTTTTAACTAAAAAATTTCGCAGTTACTTAACACCCTGAACTCCTTGAACGAAAAATAAAAAACTTGATCCACGTGCAATTTCCATATGCGAACCAGTTTTTTCTTCTTTGAATCTGTTTTTTTTTTTATCTAGAGTTGATATCATCTTCGAGATTATCAAAACCAAAAAACAAAAAAAAAAAAAACAGTAATTTTTTAATCGAATTACGAGCTGATAATTTTTCAACAGTTATATGTATAAATTACCAAAGTTTCCACTTGTATTACAAGAATATGGTCACACGTTATACGATAACGGATTATCTGTATAGGTATATATACAGCTGCGGCGTAGGACTCGGTAAAATTCGAAGCAGTGCGAACCAACAACCAACAATAACTAACAACCGATGTGCATCACAGGTATAACATTCTACGTCCCTTTCGCGATTAGTATCGAGTTTTTCTCTCTGCACATACACGCCTGACAAAGGTATGTATGTTCACGTCCATTAATAACGAATGTTAAATAAATCGGGTAGTCGGAATAGCGGCACAGCGGGGCAAAAAAAAAAAAGGAAAAATGAAAAAAAAGAAAAAAACTACCCTTCCATAAAGTCGAAACGCATGACAGTGCGGCTATAGGGCAAATTATATCGCCTCGACTGTATTGGAGTATGCAGGAGTAGCTGCTGCGGGGGGTCCTACATATTGCTCACGTCGTCGACGCACGTTTCTCTACGTATATCCCTACGTATGTACATATATATATATACGAATAGAAATAAAATATAGGGTGCGTGTCTCACTCTACATATATCCCTTCACCGCACAACCTGCAATCATAATACGATCTTGCACGATTTGATCTGGCACACCACACGAGGTGTCAAATGCCGAGGGCCGCAATTCCGGAGACGAAGGTCTATTTAGGAAAAAAAAAAAGAATGGTAACAACAAGAAAATTAAAAAAAAAAAAAAAAAAAAAGGAAACCAACTGCCATATGTATAAAAAGAATGTTAACTTAAGTGTGATAGATACAAGTTTACAGATATAATTTAACCCTGTAGGTATAGACAGGGCACACGATTTTCTTTTTTGCCCTTAATGGAGTGTACGCGAGGTTACTGTGGACCCGAAGCGTATCTCGATGTTGCTTTCGTGCTGAACGACCGAGAATTTTATAACTGGACGATTTTTTTCGTTACACTTAAACGAGGAATCGAATGATTTGATGTACGTACGAAAACTAATTTTCGATATAGCATGAAATTGGATGGAAATAAAAAGGAAAAAAGGCTTCGAACGGATTAAACAGGGATTGAAAATGCGAAATTGCATAATTTCGTTATCTTTAGTTGTCGACCGTTTTCCCTCTCGCCATCGATTAGCGTTTGATTTAATATCGCGAAGACCGATCGCGAGTCGATGAAGAAAATGACGAATGAAGGGGCGAGTTTAAGTCGACTTGAAAACGCCCGAGCGACGATAATCGCCGACGATTTTCGTGAAATGTGAATTTATTTCTGAATTATTATCGGTATATATAGGTACATACATATTGTACCAGCTCGACGTAAAAATACATACACATATATATTCCTAAATTATGAGGGGGTTAATATATTTATGAATATTTAGTCACGGTTTTCCGATCCCCGTGAAACATAAAAATTATATGTTTCCAAGAGATTAAATGATGATGGATGTATTTCCAGACCATTAATATTATATGGATCTATACATGTTACCATATGTATATTGTACACATAGACACATATATAGATACAAGTCAACGAATGACAGCGAATATTCGGCCAGCTCATGTGTGTAATTTTAACATTTTTATATTCTTCCTATTTTTGTTTTTTAGATTATAGTCCCGAACCAACTATACTTCGGACCGAATCTACAACTAAAAAAATTAGCGAAAGAAAAATAAAAATCTCGCGGCTTACCGTCAAGTTGGTAATTGGATGTATTTGCGACAAATTATACCAGTTTGATACCTACTAGTTCTGTATCGATAATTACCGATGTCTCTTCAATAACATTTCTTCAGACCGAATTCCTCGTTAAATAATAAATGAGATCGTGAATCATGCGTACATATGTTTTCAGTGGATTTCATATATATTCAAAGCATAGTGCGAGTTTTTTCAACCCATACAGACTTAATTAGCGTATGTAATGATCAATTACGACGAGCTGTGTACTCCGTACGATTATCAATTTTTGGAGATCGAACGAGATTTTTTCATTAAATTCATCTACAAATTTCGATTAACTTATTGTAGTAGAATGTCGCACACATTTATTTTTATACAAAATAACAAAAAAGAAAGAAAACCACGTACTACGTCTATATGTTCTACGTATATTACGGGCGTGATCCGAGATGAGTTTTCATGCATCACTCCCACGTAGCGAAGCGTGAATAACAGATGAAATATGCGAGCTTGCAATAAATATAAAATGAACGCGCGGCATTCGATTTTTGAAAAAAAAAAAAAAAAAAAACGTCCACGTTCGTCAATCGTCGCGCGAGATCATCGTCATCGTCATTTACGGGCATGATCGTGAGAGATGGGCTATAAAGTTAGTTTTATTGTACGATTTCCAAAGCGGCATATAAACGTATATTATACAGATATACGTACATATAGGTGTGCGATACATTTCCACCGCACACCCACGCGTGTATACACTTATTTTTCATAATGAAAATTCATAAAGAATCACAAGTGTGTGCGAGTGAATATTACAAATGTTACGTACAGACTAGGAGGGATCAAAGTTCTTCCACTTTACTTCCGTTTCTTGATATTAGTGTAAAAAAATTTTCCTATAAACTTTTGATCGCGTCTCAATTCTCGCGTAACCCACGTTATATTGCGCAATATGCAGTTGTCAATTCATCATGGCAGCTGATGGATTCTCGGTTCAGAAGATTGCAAATATCGACAAAGTAAAGTTCAGAGGTAAACATAGAATATGTGTACAGGCATACACGCGCACACGATGAACATATACACGTATACACGATGCAGTTCAGATAAGACCGCAAAACTGATTACGCTGTCAAGTCTGACGTTTGGACGAGTTATAGATAAATAGTCATATGGGCAGGTAATACAAGTATTTTATTTACGTTGGTTTATCTACTTGTACGTTTCACCGGCAGTGAGAAACATCTCAGAAGCATGAATCTGATATATCATCTGCGAGGCGAAGAAATTACTGACAAAAAATTTGAAAAGAGAATCGATATTTTGTATCTATTATCACAAAATGTGGGTCGTGCGATCGCGATTGAATTTTTTAATAATTATCAAAAGTTTGGAATGGAGGAGCGAAAATGTGATATCTCTTGTGAGAAGTTGTACAAGTATATACAATGTTTTTTTTTAAACGAGAGTACGAATCGAGTAATTACTATGGAATAATTGAGGGGTGAAATTTTGAATTTTAAACAGCTAATTGCCAAGCCGGTTGAATAAATTTCCGAATATTAGGTACACGAAAATTTCTCCACTATACGGTACAAGGAGGCTGCGAAGTGGAGGTAGCCATTTTGTCCTGAATTGAGATTGTACTATTTTTGAATGGAATATACGTACGTATATATATAATACAGCTATATGCAGGTATATAGGCATATATATATACCACAGTTACAGTAATACGCGTTGCAGTCTAAAATATGCTTTAGGTGCAGACTGCAACGATATGCCATACCACGGGTAAAACCCTGCATAATATATATATGTATATATACCCCTGTATACACGATATATATATACATATATATGCGACAATCTACTGCACCAGTAATTAACCAGGAATAGATTTAGCATGTAACTCACTCAGCGAGTTAGCTGTTAGCAAATTACAATGCGACGGTTGGTAGAAATATTGTTAAATATAGAAGACGCTGGCGACGCCAAATTATCGAAATCTTACGAACTCGAGAGATTCATCTCTGATCGCCCACTCTGATAAATTATTAAGCAATATAATTTGAGTTCGCTCAATTGAAAAAAAAATTCATATCGCACCCCCGATAGAAAGGAAATTCGTGGTCGACTATTTTTTTTTTCTTTTTTCTAGATGCAGGTAAAAGATCTTGAACTCTGTGGATTCTGTTGAAGTTTCGAAAATTCGTATGCGATAACAGAAAGGCAAACAAGACGAAAAATCCGAAGATAGAAAAATACGAAAAACTTTGTGAACCGCGGATCAGAAATTTAGAGAGCGTCGAGAAATAATCGATAGAATTAGGTAACTCGTAAAATGCTCCGTGAGAGTATAATGAATTGAAATTGCGAAAAGCGAACAATTAACGTCAACGACGTATCATCGTTGCGTATAAAATCATCGTCACCGTTTAGCTAGACGAAGTATAACGCGAACTATTAGCAGCACCTACAATACAGCGAAGTATAAATTTACCGCTGGTGTAATACGCAGTCTTCGTATGTGGACGACGGTATACGTATATGTTCATGACATTATACAGTGTAGATACGCATCTCTATATTTTGATTGGATAATTGCCCATCATCAATTCGCGGTCGACTATCTCCAATGAATGTTTCATCAGATATGTACGATTATTTTTCCTTTCCTTGTTTTGTTTTTTTTTTTTTTTCGTAGGGAGTTAAAAATTCATTATATTCAGCGCGAAGAGAACTTCGTTCAATCGCGTCTCCTGCAACCCTCAAGGATTCTCTAGCGAATCTGAAAAATTCTCACGAATTTTACCCCAGAGGAGTAACGAAGCAACCGTTCAGGTTCAGTTGGCTTTGGACGCCTTTCAAATTGGATGAGATCATCGGAGACGATGTTCCAAAACTAACGGTCGTTTCATCGGCTTTGAATTTCACAAAAACAATTATATTACCATCTTTTTACACTCTATAAGTAATATCGGAGCACGTCGTACGTACGCGTACGTGTACCGCACGAAATTACGTTGCGTGCCCACCCCTGATTTATACGATCAGAAGACATACTTCCGGGTAAAGTTGAGGTGGGTCACAAAGTGGTAAGTTCCGGTGGCAGCTGTACGGACTAGCCAACCAGGACCGCCGGCTGATACCGATGGCGCACACATTAGGTGGGTGTCTCCTACTGCTTATAACATTACGTGTATGTCATCATAATACGTATGGACACGGAGACTTCAGCCTTGCGAACCTGCAGACGTAACTTACATGATACATAACTTGTAAAATTGCGGTATAAATTACCGTCCACACGTAGCGCGTCCCAGTTCGAAATGAATCCACCGCGATCACGATATACATACGTAGGTATGGGTGTAAGTGATATTTTCACCGAGCTGCGAGAAGAGGTGATCGCGAAGAAGCTTTTCTTTTCGTTTCTTTTCGTTTTTCACTTTTCCGGGACAAAAAAGAGCTAAGCTTCAAACTTATATCCATATGGGTAACAAAGTGCGAAGATCGGCTCGTCAGTGTTACACGTGCAGCATCGATACACCGTGGGTACGATATATTGGTACTATAATTATAAAATGCACACCAGCCCCTCGTTTGAACTGCACCAAGTTATACATGTATGTATACGTGTGGTATAGAGGGACCGATGCAGCGATGCAAAGAGTGCTGTGATTCGACGTAGTCGCTGCAGCTTGTGAGCGAAGAAGAGAAGAAGGATGAAGAAAATACGAGGAGGTGGGTATATGAGGTGGGTTCGGTAAACGTACTCCACATCGTCGGCAGGAACAAAGGGGTTGCTGCAGAGCAGAGAGAACGGAAAGGCTGCAGTCTAGCGCTTCCAAAAATAGCCTGTCATATATATCTCTAAGTTTCAAGCTTCTTTTTCATCTTTTTTATTCACTCCTTTTTTATTTTCTGTTTTGTTTGTTTTTTTTTTTTTTTTTTTTTTTTTTTTTAAACTCTCCTTGCAAACCCTCGGTATAAAGTAGAGTTTCGGCAGCAGTTCTCCGCTACCCCAGCACTTCGAAATCCATTCACCCGATCTTTGGTCATTTTTCAGATTTTCTTCGCGTTCTTCATCCGATCGGAATTGCGTCTACAATTTTTTTTCCAACCACCTTCCGCACTCCTCGGTAATAAGAAATAATTCAACTGCATCGCTTTTACACTTTCGAAATTTTTTCCCTCCCTTTTCCTCTGGCCTTGATGCACTTTTTTCTTAAAAAAAAAAAAAAAAAAAAAGTGCATCGATGACCATGAGACCGTTTCAAAGTGTTTTTTCGTTTCTCTTTTCTTCCTATTGGCTGACACTCGGTAACCGACGAGTAAAACGTGAGAGGCCAAGGAGAGAAGAAAAAAAGGAAGAAACGGAATAAAAATAAGTAAATGAAAGACAAACCTCCTGCAAAGGGGGTGTCGTTCACAGTAGCCTGCGGAGCTCTCGCTACCGAAGAAAGCTACTTCCGTTCATGCCCGTGCCTCGGATTTTTTTTTTTCTCTTTTTCTCCCTCTCTCTCTCTTTATTTCAACACGCACAAACGCAACACGTATGTACGCGTTCATTCATGCATCCTGCACATTCATATATATGTATACAACAAAACTGAGATATATTATTATTATAGGTATGCTGCAGTCAGCGTGCATTTACGACTGCTGCTGCAACACAACGGTGAACTTTGACCTCTGGAGATGCGTTAGTCTTCCTTTTTCTTCTTCTTCTTCTTTTGAGCCATAAAAATTTGTCTCGCAATAACTTCACTGCATACGTTATAGCGTTAAATTCAATAAATTGCCAACTGCAGCAGAAATAGAAACGAATGAGAAACTGCACGATATTCCTTTCTTTCCATTTGTGTGGGGGGGGGTTGCGACCGAGTGGAAAATGATTTACATGAACGAAAAAATAAGTCTGTTCTTCAGTAGTGAGATTTTAGAAAAACTATACACAGGTGGCGGATCGGACGAGCGTTGTAGATTGTATATTGAAGCGGAGCTTTCAAAGTCGCGGGTTTCTATGTATAATATACCTATATAGTTTGAATAAGCAAGGAGGGAACGATAAAGATCTCGGGCTATTTCTAGACTCTGCGGAAAATTCCGATTTTGGTCCGTCGTATACGGTACGTGTATACGTATGTATGTAAAAAATTCACCATAAAATTCTCTAGTAGTTTACGATACGTGACCAACAAAAAGGAACGGAATAGACAAGAGGTTCGACGATAGCAACACGAAACCGCGATGACATGCGTAGACAAGGAAAAAAAAATTAAAAGCATTTGAAAGAAGAAAGAGCTAGACCAAGATTAATCGATGATTAATGACCAAATCAGCCGATTTTTAAATATTCGAATTCCAGAGTAAAGAATTTTTCGCGCTGACATAGGTTCGTCGCTTCAAAAAGTGAAAAATCAAGGATTTCTCGATGGAAAAAATTCGTAGCTCAATTTACTTAACGGATTCGTATTCCCGAGGTCAAAATATATCAGAAGAGCGTCCTATAACGATCGATTTTTGAAATACTTCATTTTTGGACCAAATATCGAAAAAATTCAAAAGGGTACCCCTTGAAATTTTGTCGATTTTGGGCGAAAAAAAAATATTTTTTTTTATATGATATTCTTATGTATTTTGGTATCAGGAATCCGAATTCACAAGTTAAATTGATCTATCTGCAAAAATGACCGAGTTATCCCCATTTTTTCGCGATTTTTGGCATAAATTTGAGGATATCTCGAAGGGAAAAAATCGTAGCTCAAATTGGACGACGGATTCGTGTTCCTGAGGTCAAATTACATGAGAAAAGTGCCATACGATCAATTTTAAAAAATAAAAATTTTTGGCCAAAATTTGAGATTTTTCCAAGGGGTACCCCTTACGATTTTTTCAAATTTTGGCCAAAATTTTTTATTTTTTAAAATTGATCGTATGGCACTTTTCTTATGTATTTTGACCTCAGGAACACGAATCCGTTGTCCAAATTGAGCTACGATTTTTTCCCTTCAAGATATCTCAATTTTTATGGTAAAAAATGCGAAAAAATGGGGATAACTCGGTCATTTTTCAAAATAGATCAATTTTTCTTTTGGATTCGGATTCCTGAGCTCAAATTACATTAAGATAGACTAAAAAATCAATTTTTTATTTCTGACCCCAAAAAGCTGAAAATTGGCGATAACTCGGTTAATTTTAGAGATAGATCAATTTTTCTTTCAGATTCGGATTCCTGAGATCAAAATACGTAAGAAAAGTGTCCTACGATCGATTTTTAAAATACTTAATTTTTTGAGTTTTTTCGATTTTGGGGTCAAAAATCAACATTTTTTTTTCTTGGGTTCCGTTTGCTATTCTTATGTATTTTGATCTCTGGAATCTGAATTCACAGGTTAAATTTATTTATCTACAAAATTGATCGAGTTATCGCCAAATTATCTCGCACGCGTGCAATGCTAGTATATTATTGAAATTCTGATGGAGAACAAGGCGTTTTGCAGCATAAGATTCTCTATCAAGCTCTTCTGGCGAACAGGCAAGAAGGAAGAGGAGGAGAGAAAAAGAGAGGATGTGGAAAAGAGTGAGAAAGGTGTCAGCTGTTACTGTTAGAACCGTGGGAGCCTGGAGCAAAGGTTTGGTTCGGGAAAGTCGAGGGATCACCATGGCGATCTGTCTTTCGTCTTCGGTTTTCGGTCGATTTTCTGGCCGACCCGAAAGCTATACTTTGACCCGTACGGTAATGTACGGTATACGTCGTGACGCGTAGCCGCTGCAGGTCACCGCTTCAAATGGCAAGACATCGTCAAACGGTGCAGGTCTTCGGTTTTCCATACCTATAGCCCATCGACTATACCTATACCATTTAACTATTATAGATGTGTATCTACGAATCTCGCCACCTTCCACAGTAAAAGTGAACAGTTCGCTTGACGGGGGGAAAACTTTCAACTTTGGTAAATCCGGCCCACCCCCGCGCAACGCACTGCGAACTGATTTCGGGACTGTAACCAAGTTGGGATTAAAAGCCCCGAAAGCTAAAGTAATTTACGTAATTATACGGGTACGCGCAGTATGCCCACTCCCGTAATGCCTTTTAGGTAATCTTAATCTCTACCATTCAGAATTTTTACTGTGCGCCGTATACTGAATGGTATTCGTCGTACACCTATACCTGATATTCTTACTAATGAGATTTTACCGAGAATTATATCTGTGAGCCCTTTGAAAAGTTTTGGAAATTCTAAGGAATTAGCCTAACGAGGGTGAACAACACAATTTACTTTCGACAAAGATTTTTTAACAAGATGTATATAATGTATATTATAGTTATCACTTTTTTAAAAAGGGCATTATAGAATCTCGATTTTCCATCATTATACTTTTCCAAAAGCGGTGGTTATTCTTCGTTCCATACCCTATACCCAAAATAGGGGAAGGGTTTAGAGGAAAAAAAAGTAGATCAGATACCACGCGAAGGTATAACGTAGTGTCTCCTCTCCTACAATAAGTACAGGATGGCCGAGGACAATTTTAGTGAACACCACGCGGATGTCGTTTTCCGGAAAGTCTGACATCCCTTTCCGGTTCGTAATATACCTAATCTATATAGTCAATCTTACTTACAATTAGCTACAGAGTGTGCAGAGCTTGGAGGGGCACACGAAATATTCAAAAACACTGCAGGTATCTACCCCATTTGGGTATAGGCGATGTGGTAAATTTATCATACTTATGATTGGGTAGCCTGTGCCACACAAGCTGCAATACGTACATGAAAAAAATAGATCTCAAATTTGAGAAAATTCTGATGAAATATAATCGAGCGAAATAATTGTTGTTGCAACTATTGTGCAATCGTAGGAAATCGTGTGGCGAAAAAAAAAAAAGAGAAAGAAAGGAATAATTACTGTAATTGTGAAATCGAGATTATCGCATGTCTGACGGTCACGCGTTCCTTTATTATCTAATCAAACAGATCATATCTTCTATGGTTGGGTATATGTTCCCCCGATGTACCTGCGGACGTCAACATTTACAATGAATATTCAAAGTCATTATTGGCTGCAAAACAAGCGATCAACTCGAATTTTTGCACTCCATAAATTTACGTCTCGCAGTTACATTTCCCAAGAATATGATTCGATTTTCGTAGAGAAAATTATCGCTGCTATTCCGTTCTTTTCAATTGAAGTTTCGCCGATCTGAACATGAAAAAGTAAAAACTAAAATTCTATACCCCCAAGAATATCGTCGTATATCGTCTGCGCATTTTCACCGCGAATAATGAATTTGTAGAACTAAAGTACGTAAAAGGCAGAAATTCAAAACCCCGCGAGTATACGGCGCATGATATACACGACTAATAAAAAAACAAATATGTCCTGCAAAAGCGTAACTAGAATAATGTCAAGTTACTCGTATAAGATAGTTGTATCTTTCTTTTGATTTGTTTTATTTCAAATTTTTTCCTCTCTTTTTCTATCTTTCTTTTTCAATGTCTTTTGCCCTCCGAGTAAATATAATACGTGTGTTATATGTATGTCGATTATGCGTAGCACGCGTTTATCTTTACTGCTACGTAAACGAACCTCTACATACCGATTTATACGTACACATAGGTACATAACGTTATAATGTAACCTGAAGCATTAAAATACAAGAACGAAATATTTCTTACTTCAAACAATTGTTAATAACGTTAAAATATGCAAAACGCAGGACACCCGTTAATTCGGTCTGTCGGGATAACGATAAGCTAAACAAAAAAAAAAAAATGAAAAAAAAAAAAGGAAAAGTATAGTTTCACAACATCGCGGTGGTGATGATAATGCATGATGTGCGATTTTTACCTTGATGGATCGATGATCGATGGGGTAGCCTTTCCTGATTCCCGGAGTTTCCTCGTAAAAATCTTGTTCCTCGTCCCCGTAATCGTACAGGGATTCGATATCCATTGCTGTTAATTAAACAAACAAACAAAAAAAAATCAAACAGATTGATCATTGGATATATTAATAATGAAAATTGTATCAATATTTCGAGTTATTGTCACGAATATTTTTTTGAAAAAATCCACCCTCTTTAATTTTTCCAGCAATTTTTCTTACGATAGCCCCTGGTTCAAAACACTTTTGTGATATTTTTAAATTTTTTCATCCAGGCGTTTTTGAGTTTTGAATTTTCGAAAACTTTTTGTTTGCTTGAGAAATTCTCCAAAATACTCTAGGGTGACTTATTTTGGTTTTTCGATAGGCCGTTGAATACCCCGCACATATTCATCGAATGCGTCGCTGTTCGATCAGCTAATTCGTCCGATTTCAATTCCCCCTAATCTCAGGATTCGCATGTCCGTCTGGCTGTTGACAACAAATAAAAATCTTCTGATTTCACCGATACGTTTTATCGTCATCGACGACACTATAGTATAGCTCGTGACTCGTTCAAATCCCGAAAAAAAGTGATAACTGTACGTTAAACACAAGGCCAACTGACTTCGTAGTAGATTAATATCATTTCGTATCATTACGTTGTATGTTTGCCGTAACATACCTATATAGGTTGGTATTTTCTCATCATTTCAACGGTCAAGTTCGCACCTTTTATCAGCTTTCTAATAATTGTATCAACCTACAGATGCGGCCATGAAAACGTAACCAACAAAAACAAGGAAATAAACGAAATCGGTATAATTACGATTGATACAAAATGTGATGCAGAAAAAAGATTCCTACGAAATTTCGAGTTTGATTTTTAATTTTTTTTTGTGTCGATACGTCCTTCTGGCACATGGCTCCGCGTGAATTCATGAAATTTAAGCTTCAGATACTGACAGAAGGGCGTACCAGTGCAAAGAAAAAAAGACATATTCCATCTAAACTTACAACCGTATCGAAAAAGGACCATTGTAATTATACACCATTATAATACGTCCACCTATATTTATTCATACTCGTGTATATGCGACTCATGTACCCACTGTTGATACATACATGCTTAAAAGATAAAAATAATCATCCTACGCACCGCTATATCTATACCATATAAAAGCATTTCACATTTCATTCATTTTTATTCAGATTTTCGTTCATTCATTCGTTCGTTCATTCATATAATTTTGTTATCTTTCACATTATATTTGTGTATCTCCAGCGCAGAGCAGCAACACGTGCAGTACGTATTACGCTGAATAAAAAAACTTGATGAAAAAGCAAGTACCTATAGCTGTATATGGGTAATGCCGTGTGAATTCGACCACTTTTGAACCCGATCCCTTTTGATTGTGCTGGAATTTTTTAATTTTTTCTGAGTGGTCGACTTCACGCGTGGAATTACCCTCGGAATTACCCATATGTGGATATCATAAATCTGGTATAATATTCCGGAAGGTGGGACTGCAATTCCCGTGCGATAAAAATTGTATAAGATAGAAAGTATTCGTAGAATTAAAAATGATAAAATCGAGAAAGAGAGCTGCAGAATTACCAGGAATTTGCATATGACTGGATACAACCGCAGCGTGGGTTCACGGATAGGTTGCTGATGGAGATTCGCCGCGGCGAATCTTCATGTATAATCGCAATCTCATTTTTCCATTGGTGCTACAATAATATAATATACCTACTCGTTCTCGGAATCATTTGACAATCACAGGGAATTAAAAGTGGACAGAAAAAATAAAGAAATAAGTAAATTATCAAATGCACGATACGTAAAATAAATGAATACGAGATTTGTTTGTTACTGCAACGCAAAAAGACGACTGTTCAGTAAACCGTTTATTGGAATAATGAGATCCTTACGGACCTCAATAGGGATCATAATTTTGGCTTACGAGAGGCGGTGAACCTTGCGTAATAATAAGGGCAAACCAACCACCCAGAACAAGAGACTCTCATTGACTCGAGAAACGGGCAGTCGCAGGTGCCCTTTTGCCCGAGGGGGAGAAAAAAGGAGAGAAGCTCCCCTGTACACCGTCCGCGGAAAAGTATTGTAGAAGAAAAAAGGACGGGGAACGTGGCTTGAATTATTTTTTTTTTTTTCCAATTCACCTGCGGTCCAATGTCGCAAATTTTCGACATTGATAAAAAGAACTGATTAACAATCTGTAATGAATTTCGTTCATTTTTTTTTGTTGTTTTCATTTAAAATTTCGGCGCGCACGAACTCAACCAACGGATGTCAACGGATTTTTTGTGAATGATTTAACAGGACCGCGGGTACCTACTCGAAATTGTGTGTCCCTCAGGAGCAATGAAGAAAAAAAAAACCAAAAAAAAAAAAAAAAAAAGAACCGGTGAGTGTGTGAAGAAAAAGAGAGAAGATCCGTCGATGCTAACAGGTGCATCTTATAAGGTTTTCATGCGCACGCAGAGGTGCGGGCGGCTCGAACTTTTCTCAAACAAAAGTTAAAGGGGCCCCAAAAGCGGCAGAAGCAACAGCGGGGTGGAAGGACTGTACGAAGACTACTCTTCGTAGCTACGGTCGAGAATTGAAGATCAAGTTACCCGGCGCCCCTTCAACATTCAGGCGTGTTCGGTTCCCTGAGACCCCCTAAACTCCTCGCCTTTCCTTTCCTTTCCTTTCCCTTCCCTTCCCTTCTCTTCTCTGCCCTTCTCTCCTGTTCGGTTCTCCTCTTTTAGCGTCCTTCCATATTTCCATCCTTATATTACTCCGGCGTTGCTGCTGCCTTCGCAGGGGCCCTGGGGGACAAACTACAACGACAGATGGTAGATGATACTCTCGCCGCAGAGCCGGTAGCGAGACTTTTGAGAAAAATCTCTCACGACGAGAGGAACGAATGAGGTAAAGAACGAAGAAGAACGGCGAAGCCCGACAAAATACTCCTTCTCTCTCCAAACCCTCGTAGGCTACAAACTACTCCCCCGCACTGACGTACCCCAAAAAACTCACGGCCCGACGAGCACATAGCGAACCCCCTTCTTCTCGAGAAGATTCCGGCTATAATATTAACTTACGCGTCCGCAACGGAAAATCGAACTGACCAACGTCGTACAGGGATGCGGATGTGAAAAAAATTATGACCATGTAAAGTGGAAGATATTTCGTCGGAAATTATGTAGGTATCGCGACGAATGGAATGATTTTTCTCTCGTCCGCCAATCGGCAAATTGATTGAAAAAATAGTCGAATAAAAAATCACCCTAGAATATAGATAGAAATAATAATGTGCAGGCAGTCAGGCAGGTAATGCAATACAACGGTTAAGGTACATAAAAATCGAGCAAATTACATTAAACATAATATCATACGTACGCGCGTATGTCATTAACATTACACTTAGATATATCTAAAAATGTTCTATTCCACTTATGGAGGGTATTTACTTTTCGCATTGTATTAAAACTGATTGCGAGACTTTGATCTTTACGCTTAAGGGGGATAAGGAGAAAAAGAAAAAGAACAGAAAAAAATGTTTTTTGTTCTCGCCAATTAAAATTATAAATGGCGAGGGTAACCGCAATCGTAATAGCTGTATATCGTGTACTCGCGCAATATCGTCGCCTCGTAATAATCTTATTCTCCCAACAGCATCTGGTAATATATCAAAAGTGGCTGATACATACATGTAGGTATGTATACGTCGATTCATCGAGGTACATAAAACCTATGTACATCCTTTACATACCTATCCACGCCACGCGTACTATACTTTTCATACTATATAATATACCCACATCGTTTCATTCATTGGAAGAAGGCAACGAACAAAACATTATCCAACAGCTAAATTACGCTATCAGAATCCGCATCGCATCGATAAACGGATAAGATAATTTTCAACAGACATAATAGCACACGCGTAAACGTACAAACGAATAGAAATAACCTAATTTAAATGAATTGCGACGAATTTTCAAATTTTCAATCAACGAAAAACGAAAACCATAAAGGAAGATGAGACACAAGCAATGAGTAGTTTATTGCATGACAACAAAAAAATCGAACAAAAAAGCAAAAGTAAAAAATGTAACGCAGATATTACAATATAACCTGCTGGAATTGATAGAGGGGAAGACATATTATACTATATGGTGTACTTTGCCATCAGGTTGGTTTTATCTACAAAAGCAGCTGCTTTTTTTCCTCTCTTTGCTTTCATTCTTCTATGAAGCGACCACTCACCCTACGTATATAGCATGCACGCTGCATCACCACGTCGGTCGTTTATATTGTTTACCAAACACGACTTGTAAATAAAAGGCAGTTTATCTACCTGTCTTATATACCTGAGTCTGACAGCTCAACCCCTAGACGATGACGACGACGACGACCGCAAACCCCTCTTTACAACGGCGTGACAAGATTTTTTAAATATGGTATAATACGTATATGCGTATTATACGTAAGAAAACGAAAACCGTGAACATGTGAGCGAGATATCCCGTTTTGTTTTTTTATTTATTTTTTTTTTCGTCGAGAAAACTCCACGTCACGTTCCAGAGTCTATGCAGGTATTCATTTCATTTCTATAAATCTCGTAGGAGATACGTTTTTCTTCAGATTTTTCTTACACATCATTCTCCGGACTCTGTGCCAAAATCTCTACTGCTATAGGTATACATATCACGCTAGTTACAGTACATACATATCTATCGTTAAGTAACATGTGATATACTCATACATAAGCGTGAAAAATTTGCTTGACAAGCTATTACAATAAACCCTGATCAACCGACGTACGTACGTATATTACGCGAGTTTCTGAGATCTGGATAAATAAATTTTGATTACTATTTTCTTTTTATATTTTCTTCTTCCATGTACGTACGTTATATCACTTATTTATATTTCATTGTTTTGTCTCAATTATAATTATTGTCGTTGCTATCATTATTTTAAATTGAAAGCTCGAATCATTCTAAGAAAGGTATACATATAATAAATAACGACGACGAGACTAAGGGAGTTCATGGTTATATACGTATATTGTACTCCTAAGTTCGACACACCGTAATTGAATCTGAATTCGAGGTATCATTTTCATTCAAGTATATATATAATTGAAAAATAAAAAAAATTACGTATATCAATAGGTTGGAGATCGGATGAACCATGAACATAATAAATACGTATATAGGTATGTACGAATTCATGGTGTATGAATGAATGAATAATAGAATACGAGAAATCGCGATAGCTTTGCTAAATTATACAGCTATGAAAGAAATAAAACTGAACAGAATAGCAATAATGTTCATATGTATATTACGTTACAAAAACCAAAAGAAACAAACACGTCTACATATTTCTATTTCACAGATAGCTTAGCTATTTTGGCTAGACCGTTGAAATGACGATCAGCAGTTTACGAAAACTCGACAATATTATTAGAATAGATAAAAAAAAAAGAAACATGGAAAAAGAGAATGCTCTATGCCAAAATAAAATTTTACTTCTCCGTTTCGACGGGACATACTCTTTGCACGTAGCCTAACAATGATTTACGTGATAGAAGAATTTCAGAAATACGAGATAGCACGAGGGGTAGATCAACGTAATATGCGAAGAGATTCGAGACGCGAGATTTATCTCAAGCAAGGAGAGGGAGAGTAGAGTTGGAAGAGTTGTTGCAGGGGAAGCAAGGGTACATCGGATGGGGGTAGACCGAACTTTAGAGCGTAAGTTCGGTGCTGTTGAAACATATTTTTCGAGTGTCGGATGCATTGTTTCACGTCTTTTAAAAGGGATCTGGCAATTTAATATCTTGTGAAGCGGGCTTCGCCACAGATGCGGGCAGCCGTTGCCTGCACGGAAATTACAGAAAATATACCCGTGAGCCACGCGAGGCAAAAAGCACTGTGTAGCGTGCACCATAACGTACCGAATGACACCGCGTCATGAGTGTACGTAAAATTATTGTCGATCATCGGAATCATGGCTTATTTTTTTATTCCTAGAGCTTCCATCTCTGAGAAAGAAGATAGATGAAATGCGGCAGAGTTGTTTATCGAAAACGTATTTGGTTTTATCGTTACGTTCTTACTGATGCACCGAGCTCGATTATGACTTTGCAAGTATCTTTTTCTTCTTCTGTCCCTTTTTCTCATCCCTCTTCTTTCTCTCAATCAATCTGTCTATCTCTCCCTGTTCATTCTCTCTCTCTCGCTCTCATTCTCCTCCTCTTTACTCATGTTTTCTCCTCTCTTTTCGTTCTTCTGTCTATTCAGAGTAACCTCAGCGACGTTGCCACGTTCAGAAACGAAGGAAACTTGCAAAAAAGATCCTCCCTGCAACCGTGACGGGACCGTTTTCCCTTATGTTACTTTTTTCCCTTCCAATCAAATTCAACCGCATGGCCTGTATGCAATTTCTTCACTTCTTGGTACGGGTTCTGATACCGAATTCCAACACTCTGGTCCCCGATGTTAAATTACTATACAGAAGTTGCTGCTATAACCATATTTGATTCCCACGCATAACTCTGCGGGCTATCGCCGTGCCCAAAACTCTTTTCTATATATTTTTCGATACCTGTGATACATCGATACCCCGTTAATATATTTATTGAAATCTTTAGACCTCAGGCGAATATTCGTCCTTTCATTCAATGGAGAATTCGAGTCAAAATATAGCGGGCGATAATCATTTTAGGCGATTTTAGGATCCTTTGACGAGATGCTAAGAGGGAATAATTGTTAGATTTTGGATCATTATCGGACAACTCTCTGTTTGAACGATTTATCGTCTGTGGACAACCGCTTCGGTATACATTACATCGAGAATTGAAATAGGGGGACCGCGAAATTGTTACGTAATCGAAGTAGACGAAGTACACCCAATGTCATTGTCAGGTATAGATAAATGGATACATGCGTATATCTCTACGCTGTATACATTGGCAGACTACACACGTGCAATTGAGCAAACCGCGCTCTCATTGAACAGTCCGTTATATTGTTTGGGAGCTAAGTTCAAAATAGCCTTCTAAGAAAATAAACAAAGATGATCAAACTCCGGTTACGCGGTATTCTCGGTTAGTTTTTCGAGTTGAAAATGAATTGGAGAAATCAACGAGGGGGTGGTAAAATATAATAAAAGCTAAACAGACGCATATGCGTGTTTGAAATACATATAACAAAAATAGTCTTTATTAACTAACAGAAATGAAAGTAACAGTCGTACAGACTGCTCTCAAATTTTAGTGACTCGATCGTCGTGTTTGGTTCAAAAATAAACTAAGCGGTATTGTCTGTCTCATCTCAAGTGCAATGATCGATATCGATTATTCTGAACCAAATAAGTCAGTTTATCTCGGATCTGGGTATATTTATCTGGCAACGGACTGGAATATTATTATACGTTAGTATGAAATGACACACGATACAAATATTTTAGATGCTGCACAACGCGACGATATTGCCAACGAATTTTTATTAATATTCCAGCTTCGGTTTGAGAGTTCATTTTAGTGAGATTTCTAAAATATAAGTAGGTGTATAGAGTTATGAGATACCTGTAGCTTCAATCGGTGTATGTCACGAGGCGAAAAGATTTGTAAACAACAGAACAAACACGAAAAAACACGCACAGAAATAATAACCGTTATTATACACATAAAACAAAATTATATCACGTGTAAAAAAAACTATGGCACGGAGCGCACGCACATCGACAGCTCACTACGCGTTCCACCGTACACAATACAGATTACAGATTAAATATTATGGCTGCGTCTCGACGTTCATGAATGAAACTAAAAACGGATAGTCTACTACATGGAGAACACTCAGCGACACTCGTTGGTCGAGTGTACCAACCGAAGCGATCTCCATTGGCGGATTCTCTCGGAACTGTTCGAATCATTCTGTCCTTCTTTTGTCACAAACTCAGCTACCTCATTGGTCCGATATTTCGTACTGACGTATTTAAATCAACCACGTATTCAAAGAGATGATGTAGTCATCATAATTTATAAGAATATTTATAAAAGCGCACTGTTTCAGATATTTTTTATTCACATTCTTATTATTCTTGTATCAAACTAAATTGAGACTAAATATTTTGGCATGTCATTTTTTCTCCAACCGGAAGTTAATTGTGGTAGCCATTTCTGCTAGACCCAGCTGATCACTTTAGCTCTGTCTTTGCGGATAAAAGAAGTCGTAAGTTAAAGATCTCAAATTAATTAGAGGACTTTGACGTTTACAGTTCTAACTCGTTTTCTAAATCGCTAAGTCTTTATTCTTCAAATTTTATTACGTATCATCACTTTTTTGGCTAGAGTGTGTGATATTGATTATAACGTAATTTAACCTGTAAATATTACGCTATAGACTTTATTTTATTATATAATAGCATGGATATTTACTCTCATTTGCGAAGAAATACTCAAAATCCAACCTAGGATTCACTGATCCATTCTACTATTTCAAGATACCATTACTGCGTTCTTCCAAACCGAAAAAATTATTCGGATTGCATTCGCTTTTCAAACACTTTTAACATTCTGTACTAAAGCATTTGATATAAACTATTGATATGTTTGTGGCATTGATCATCAGACAATCATGCTGAGTTCTCGCCTTGCTGCTGGAATCAAAGAGGTTCCAAAGGTACTGAAACGGAATGTTGGAATCCTAGCTCCAGCCCTTCAAAAAGCCAGCGATCCGATTCAACAACTTTTTGTGGATAAAGTTCGAGAATACAGATCTAAGTCTGCGTAAGTTTTCAAAACCCTATGAGTTTTTTAAATTTTTTCAGACTGATAACTACATTTTTATTATGTATAATTTAGTGGTAGTAACAAACTCGTTGATGCCTCACCTGAAATTCTGAAAGAATTAGAAGCAGAATTAGAGAAGGCAGCTAAGCAGTACGGTGGTGGCCCAGGGGTGAACATGACAGAATTCCCAAAATTCCAATTCGAAGGTAATCTCACAAACGTTTTGCCAATGATTTACTAGCAACAGATATCTGTGGAGAATTAATATACATTGGATAACCATACACAAAATGATGCGCAATTCTACAGATTGTATATAGTTGGGTTTATATTTTTTTTATTGAAAAATAATATACTTACTACTTTTTCATTTACAGAACCCAAAGTTGACCCCATCAACTTGCAGAAGTAAATGCATCTATGCACAATATCGAAATACTGTAGATAATGTAATTCCCATACTGTTCACGTTGTTATATCAAAATAGAAAAATGATATGTTTCGTAAATATAATGCGTGCTAAGTATTATCTGTTGTCACTCAAGGGAGTTGCTGGGAATAATGGCTCATAAGAATGATGTTGAAAACGCGATTGATTTAATAAAATATTATACATAAATTTTAAGCCTAAAATCAACAAATCATTTCTACAAACGACGTTTGCTAGAAACAGTCCCATTCAACTGGTCATTAGGTGAGTATTTTTGATAGTTTCAATGAGAACAGGCATTTCAAACTTCATAGCAATAGATTTAAGAGTTTTTGCAAATTTAACGAGCTCATTTTTTGGGATGAGCAACTTGTACGCCCCACCACACGAACAATACTCATTCATATTTTCTCTCTTAATCTGATTACATTTACCGCACTGTAAATCTTGTAAAACGTAACCCATAGCTTTACGATTCAATGTATCTATGAGTGAAAATTCTATTTCCGCATTGTCATAGCTTGTTTCACAGAGTGGGCATTTCCATACATGCCTGTTACGTTCGATTGTTCGATCATTATCTTTGCACAAGTCTATGTCTCGTGTGTGATTGCAGGCCTTACAGATTACCTCAGGTAAAATTAGGGATGCACAGGGATCAGACCATTCAGCTTTATCGCTGAAAGTTCCCACTCCGATTAACCGTAACACATTTCTCTGCAGGGCATGCACTTCATCTTCTACTTCTGTATCTAGAGATAGAACCTTGCAGATCGATTTTATTAGTTCAAGAGCTGGATTGATTTTCTTTGAATCAGCGTCTCCGAAATCGACGTACGGATATTCCTCAGGTGTCAGAATTTTTTCCGGTAGTTTCCTGCGGATTTTTTGGGCGATTTGAAACAATTTTTGAGACATTTCACCTGATATGAGTTTCTTTGCAAACTGCGCAGTATTTTCAAAAGCACCGAGCCCAAGAGGTGCAGTGAGTGTCTGGCTGAGTGTGCTGTTTCTTCTTCGCCTGGGTGTTGCATTTGATGCGTCTGTTTCAGACCTATGCTGGTATACGGCGCTTATATATCCAGCTATGATCGCACTAAAACTTGCCTGGCATGCCGCCTCCTCTGGTAAATGTTCTATGAGGTTCCAGTTCATGATTATCTCCGGCCCATCATCGTCGTCGTCTTCGGTATCTGCACCTGATGCTTGTGTACTGTCTTTATTCTGATTAACGGCAAATTCATCAGGAACTTTCCCTTTTACGCCAGCATGATTTGGTAGGTCCAACCATATTAGGTATTCCCAGCACTGATTGTACGTTATTTCTATGCTGTGGAAGAGTTCTTTGTTTTTTATAGAGTTGACTACGAACTGTGTATAGCTCAAAGCATCCGATATCTGCGTCTTTTTAGTGCATAGAATAATCTTATTAAAGTTTGCAAAAATAATAGTTGAACCCATTCTTTTAAATTCCGCAACGAGCTGTATAAATAGCTTCTTCATGTAGGTATGTAGTATTCTTCTTAGGGCAGGATCATACAGTAATGCAGTGGGAGATCTCAGCCAGCGATAGAAATGGATGACTTGGTAATCCGCGAATATGTTTCTGTGATTAGATACGTCTCGTAGCCATGCATTGACCATGGTTTTCAGAACTCTAAATGACCCGCTGCACAAAGTTGTCTCATCATAACTGGGTATAGTAGCAACGTTTGCTCCTCGTGAAACTATTTCTTGAAGTGAAACTTGTGGGGTGTTGTCAAAGGCAACAAATGTACTAGTGCCTTCCAGTTCGTTCACACGATGATATTGCAATAGAGCATTCACCGCCAAACTTTCGATATCCAGCTCAACAGACACACTTGAATAGGTCCCTGTGTTATTTGCTGCACAGTTCGAACTCTCCTCAAAATCTGTCAGTAATCTGTTATCATCCATCTCGCTACCACCCAAGTCAGGTCTCTCTGTTGGTGAACACCATAAAACAAAGTTATGTTTTTGTAAATGTCTAGCATAAAACAAGTCTGCACCAAACAAAGTAGGATCTGCAGGTAGGTTTCCAATCGGACTGTGAAAGTAGCGACACTGCTGCGTTATAAGGTTGAGAACTTCATCGGATTTTAGATAGTGACGTATCATTGTCTTGGCACCAACTCTCTGCCAGTCTAAAGTTTGATACAAATTCTCAACATCCTGCACATGGGTATTCACCATAGGAAATTCAGTTAGAATAGGCATAAGCCTTGATAATACAGAGGAATGCATTGGTGATTGGATAACAAGTACAGTTGGACCTCTCTTCTCATTCTTGTAAGCTTCCAAGGCATGTTGCAGAAGATTCTGAACCTGCTTCAAGTTCTTTTCGACTCTGACACTGAACTGGATTTCCTCAGGTAAATCTTTGACTACATCAGGCTTGTCACCTTTTAATATTGCTGTCCTTTCCGTAATATAAATCGTTTTCATGTTCGGCATCTGATTAGTATCAGCTGAGCCTATAACAAATATGTGAGCTTTTTTTACAGGACCCAGAAATAAGCCCCACATCGCTTTTTTCCCAACTGTGGATGAGTAGTGATACAAAAATATACGTTTCAGTGCTTTCTGGTCTTCAAGGTATGGATGAAAAGTGAGACTTTTGTACTGTAGTTGATCCAGATTAAATGTGTCAGTTCCATTTTTAATGCTTGATGCAGCATCATTCTTTACAATACAAATGCACCCCAATTGTACAATTGCTCTGAAAAGCAGTGGCATTTGTGTTTCATAAATTCCTTCTATATCAGGGCTTGTCAAATCCTCCATAAGGCAGCCACCGTACTTTTTGTATGTACTTTCTGGCACAGAGTACTGGTACAGGTGATACATAGTGCGAGAGCGTGGTAATATCCTGGAACACTTTTTCCACAATTCTCCAGCTTTTGGCTCATTCCTAACTTTACGAGTATTCACATAAAATATCCGGGGAATAATAAGACGCAGCTGTTGTAGTTCGTTTCCAACTAGTGCCCACAGTCTGAAAGTTCCAGGTTCTGATGTTTCGGCTATTTCAATTATTTGCCAGGGTGTGTAGAGCAGCGCCATTTGAGCTCTACGTAGAAAACCATGGACTGTAGTTGGCTTCAGCCTTCTTACCACACCACCACTTCCAGTGGGAGAAGTACCTTCCTCTTCCAGCCTTTTCCTTTTTGATTGTTGACGAGCCATTCTCTGCTTTGCTTGATGCGCCCATTTCTGTTTTTGATACTGAATCCACACCTTTTTTTCTTCCATTGTTTTCCCTATTGGTGGAACTGGCCCAAGAACATCTTTCCAGCTCCTACTCAACTCGTTGTCCTCTTCTTCTTGAGAAACTGCTCTCTTTCGTTTATTGACCATTGTAATTGGCTTTTTGAATGTAACCGAACCACCTGCTATATCTTCTATATCTCTGATATCCGGTGCATCTGGATCATTTGAATTGTCAGAACTAGAATCAGGGGCGGTTTTGGTTTTTTTAGGCAGGATGGCGAATATTTCATTGATACGCCTCTGTTTCATGGTATCATCTTTTTCCAGCATTTTTTTATGGAGCCAGTCGGGGTGTTTGACTCTTGGAACTGGATTTGAAATCTAGAACAGTGTGAAAATTGGCAGATGACGCTATCATGTTTTTCCAACCATCCTACATACAGCAATTTTGTCATAACGTGTTCAACTGACCCCTTGCATAGCTGCAGGAATTGTGATGATTTTTTGGATCGCGCTTCCTAATCTCTCGATGTAGTAACCCCAGTCGAGTATATCTCTTATATCAGCATCTTGAATAGATGGATCCTTGAGCCACTTCCGCAAATAATACCTCTTCACGTGTGCATCTGATTGGAAAATAGCTAATGGAATAGCTCTGTAAAGGTAATAACAATTGTTAGAACACAGCTTAGAAGAAGTTGGAATATTTCAGTATCTTGAAAACAATAAATTCTACCTTTCTGTTACCGGTGAGCCTTCAGGTTTCTTGGATATGATGAACTTACAGGCAAGACCCGCATCCTTAACCATCTGGTCACCCAAGAACTCTGCTAATCTTTTAGCTGTTGAGATTGAAGTTGATTTCAGTGACCCATAATCTTCTAGTTTACGGGACATGGATCTGTTTTCCGAAATAAGATAGAACAGCTCTGTGTCTGGCATATTTGCACCCTTAAACGATTGGGATCAATTACTGTGCTAATCAAGATTTAGTGTGAAATATGTCTCGGGTTCCATGGCAATTTCTCACCTTCGAGTAAAGTATCCCTAGCCAGTGGTTAGCGACTTGTGCAACCGCAGCATAACACTTTTCCAGAGTGTCGCCTTTGAGGAAGGATTCGAATACAGAGGATTGGAAGATCTTGATCAACTGAAGCTCGCCTCGCCTCTTAATTTCAAATCCCTTCAACTCGGCAAGAGATCCGTCGAAATTAAACACTGCATACCGTTTCTTCAATTTTTTACCTTCTTCCTTTGATGCTGGCAAAACCATGGCCAAATAAGGACCATCAACTTCGAAAAAAATTGAATTTTCACTTCTTACTTCATAAACCAAGTTTTCTGGATCTACAAGATCATGGTACACATGGTTTGTGAACTCTTCCTATAACAGAAAAGAAATCACAAGATGAACACATCAATATAAGTATTCAGAATGAATCAGCAAGTGATGCAAAGGAGAAAGAACAAGATCTTCACCTTCACCATCAGATTTAACACTGCGTTAGGGTAAGATATGGTGATTTTTGGTTTGTTTGGTAGTGACGTTGTAATAACTTCGTTATCAGGAAAAGTAGCTGGAAGAATACACCAAATTCCGTCTGTATCCAACTCCAAAGGACGTCCTACTTGTTCTATTATCTCTCTGGCTTTTTTTATAATATGAGCTCCCGTGTAACAAACGATGCCACCCATCTCCATGCTATACCATCGTGATCTAAGAAATGGTGGCATAAAATTATAGATAGAATGAAATACAGAATTGAAAACATCGGGTCAAATGAGATTTTGACATCATTTAAATTACCCTTTTCGCATAACGTATCCATAG
The DNA here is from genome assembly GCF_917208135.1 of Athalia rosae. NCBI lineage: Eukaryota > Metazoa > Arthropoda > Insecta > Hymenoptera > Athaliidae > Athalia > Athalia rosae. The sequence goes on along the minus strand of NC_064026.1, from coordinate 28,685,545 downwards.
AAAGAATTCAATATACACTTGTGGGCAAGCTGTAGTGAATCATATAAAATTTCTATATTCTTTGCAGATTTTATTTGTTCAGCATCGCCGCTAGCTATAGCTGCTGAAACTTGCTGTTTTGCAGTTTTTGTCAGTGCTTTATATTCGTATCTTCTATCTCGAAAAGCTCTGACGGTATCGACATAAAACGAGTTTTCTTTCTGACAAATAGTTTGCGTCCTTTCTTCCATTTTGGTGACCTTAGTTTTTTTATATGCCACCCGGCAATATTCTGCCAATCGTTTCTTTTCATATGTAGCTTTATCTGCTGGCCAAAGTTCGTGAAAGGCTCTTTGAGGACCACCAGGAAATTGCGGTGGAAATTTTTCTATCTCTAGTTGTTGTTGTATTCTTTGAAACTCGCTCAAACTCGCGGGTGCTGTAAGGAAAAGAAATAAACATCTAGGTAACGAAGAGTCTATGATAGAAATGGCTTAACACTCACTGTGCTCTCCTCTCCACATCCATGTCATTTTCCTTTGGCAAACTGCATCGAATTTATTATAATCACATGCAGCACAGACAGTTTCATCAACCATTGCGGATGGCTGCAGTCGATTAGTTAAAATAATATTCGGATACATGGCTCCGACATCCAAGTGATATATTACAGGGTGTTCCATTCTCAAAGGTTGATCCCTAAGTACCCTTAGTTTTTCTTTAATTCTTTCAGCTACTTCAGCGAAGTTAGTCACTTTATCCAATGGTATTTTTTCCTCCTCTTCTATAGAATGTTTTAAAGCTCTTTCAACTCCATCCATGAGTTTGTTGACTGCATCTGGTACCACTTTAAAACGGCAAGGAATATCTGCTCTAAATACACCCGACTCAAGTGCCTCAACGTGCCCACCGACGTATGTTTCTTGTTCTAATACATGCCCATCAGATGTTAATTTGTTTAACTCAGCCTGCTGCTTATTCGGGAATATGATATTTGCATGAAACGCTTCTACCATAAGCAGTGCCTCACAAAGAGTCCCTGATCCCTTTCTGAGTACCTACGATATTATACACCAAAGATATTATGCGTTTTAATCATTCACAAAATGATTTGAATGATAAAGACATGTTTCAAACCTCATCTGGTTCCATGGGAATGATGGTACATAGAGCAAAGATAAACGGGTGCACATATTTCAAGTACAGATAATACGTTGCGACCGCATCTGACACTGAATAACTGGCAAGGACATTAGGCTGTTCGGATGCCATTTGACACATTTCTTCAGGATCTAATTCAACAGGATCATATCTCAATTTTGCTTTGGCCACTGCTTTCAAATTTTGCGATCCTACAGGAAGATATGAATCCCTTTTGACCCAACTGTAAGAGGTGAATGAAAATCTTTAAGCCAATACGTTCAATAATTTGTTGTTTGGTTCCATCAACTCACCATAGACAATCCATATGCATAGCGGGACGACAGGTGTAAACTCCCTCTTTATTCTGAGAGAAGCCAATTTTGCTTTTCATATCCATGTTGTGTATAGCTGCTCTTGTCTCCACAAAGGGCCAATCAAAGAAATCTCCATTGTATGTGACAAAAATATGTGGTTTTACTTTGTTGATATGGGAAAAAAACTTTCTGATAACAGCTTCTTCATTTGGCTCATTAAAAATTCTAAAAGGACCTTCGAATTCTGGCTTTGGGGTATATTCAAAGCTTTTTATGTCAGCAGAAATGATCTCTCTATTCGTGATCAAGAAGCCCTGAAGGTTTAAAATAGTTACCTTAAATAATGCTGCCACTGATAAAAGCATAAATCGATATACTGGAAGCTAAAATTGGTATTACCTGTCCATCGATCATGTATGAAATCATCATGATTTGATCAGTATTAACATCTGGGAACTTTAGAGGTAATTTAGTGGTTTCAATATCGTAAGCTAAAACTATGGGATCTGGTCTCTCTATGATATCATCCCTCCGTATGATTATAGGTGGTTCTGTACCATGTGACTTCACAGTGTACCATATTCCAACAAATATTTTAGCATCTATGGATACCCTGACATGGAAGGGTACGTCATATTCACTAAATAAAAAGTGTTAATTATGTGGTTGAAAATTTGATTTACTATTTTAGTTGTGATAATTTTTCTGGCTAATTATTGAAATTACCTACCGAATATCAAGTAAATTGTCCATGTGATCAGAAAGTTTTTTTACAGGATTACGTTCGTTTGAATTTAGAGAATTGGCCAACATTTCTGTGTAGTATGTTTTAGTTTTTTCTCGTTCTTTATTTTTTTTCACAGCTGTCATTATCTCCCGTCTAACTTTCATTAAATCAACCATGTTAGAGAATGATAACTTTAAATACTTTTGTTTGAGGCCACTCAAATGGTTTGGCTGAAATTTAAGGATACTTTGAGCAAAGATGTGATAAATGCCAAATCTAAAAGGAATGTAGAATGGAGAATTAAAAGGCAAATTTATTGCATAAATTGGTAATACCAGATCTAGATCTTCTTTTGAGAGTGTTTCAATTTTTGATAAAAATCCGCTATATCTTTTATGCAAAAAAGTTGAGACTTCTTGCAAAGTATCTTTACGACATAGTACATAAAAATAAGGCTTGAATGGTAAGGAGATTTTGAAACGAGTTCCATTCTGTTCCATAAAATAATAGTCCACTGCACTAATCAGCCTTTTATCATCCTCTATCACCTCGGTCTGAACAAAACATAGAATGATATATTAGCATACTAATAATCTTTAAGATAATAGTAATATCTGACAAAAATCTCACAGAATGCATATTCAGCAAATAACCAGTCCGTTCTTTGGAATCTGTGACTCGAACAAAGCCGTACAATTCATCGACTCTGTCATTTTCTTTAGATTGCCGCAAGCGACCTTCAGCCGAATCCTCTCTGAAAAATAATAAATAGTTACAAATTATACAGAAATGCCCACGTCAAAACTGAAACAAATTGGGTACATTGATGAGACTTATAACCTTCTTTAAATTCGGTTCAATTTGGTCGTAATACTTGAAAAATTACCCTTACCGCGGTACATTTTGCTCCTGATCAAATTTTTTGTTGTTCACTGGAGCTTTGGGTGCACGAAACTTATTTTTATTCGGAAAAAACATTTTGTTATGAACACTTATACATGACAGAAAGTTGCATGGGCATGCACAGCACCGTTGACAGTACCAATTGCACAATGTAGATTTGGCGCGTAAATCTCCAACTTACACGCCTGCGTGAGGTTGCGTTGCGTAAACTGGCTGCCAGGCGATGTGAGCAAAGAGATGTGAGCAGCGCGAAAGATTGCTCAGATTGGGTTAGTTTAGTTATCTTGTGCGTTGATTGAAGACGCGTGTAGCAACAGTAATCATCGTTTATGTTTTTTATTACTTCAGATTGATTTCATCATTGTTCTTGTGCATCTCTCGAAGTCAACTACTAACTAGTGTTGAGGTAATGACGAATCCTGACAATCTGCAATATGAAAAAAGAAGTTGGAGATTACTCTGTCACTATTGAGTATTTTTTGACATGTCTCAAATGAAAATCTAGACATTGTAGTGAAGTGAATAGATTTAAAAAATTTCACTTCAAGGACTCAATAGTTCACCAAAAACATGAAGCTTTTCAAATTGATAGTTCATCAAAAAAACTTCAGTGGAGAAGATCTGATAATCAACCCAAAAGATTATCCCGGTATAAAAAAGGGGGATATCGTTGAAATATTTCATTCTGAAGATGAATTCAGTCGGTTGCTGTTGCAAATTACTGCATTCAAAGAAGACCTCCAAGGCAGGGAAACGATCAGTGTTGAAAACAACATTGCTACTACTTTTCAACTCAGAACGTTTGCCGATGTATATATGAATATAGTAAATCCTGATGATGTTGCCTTGGATTCCGTTGAACTCACTTTTAAAGATCAATATATGGGACGCAGTGAAATGTGGAGGCTCAAGAATAGTTTGGTAAAGATATTTGTCCTTCCTTTCAATGTTCATTTGTCTTATTCATCATCTGTAGATAGATGATCGCAGAAAAAAGTTTTTGTGTACTCTTACGCAGCACTTTTATGCATTGTGTTTTTTTGTTCAGGTCAACACCTGTGTTTATTTGAACAAGAAAATCGAATTCTGTGGTGGTAGCATCAGATGTCAAGTACATGAGATGTGGTCTCAGGGAGATCGAGTGGCCTGTGGTGTTATAACAGATGATACAAAGGTGCAGCGCTAACTGAAAATTTGTGTACCATTTTACAAATTGTGCTATAATAATCAAAGAAATCTATTGGAAACAATTTTTCATTTGCTTTTTAACACAGGTTGTATTCCGTTCTTCAACAAGTATGGTCTATCTTTTTATACAAATGAGTTCTGAAATGTGGGACTTTGATATACATGGAGATTTATATTTTGAAAAAGCGGTAAATGGATTCTTAGCTGACTTATTTCAAAAGTGGAAAAAAAATGGGAGTAATCATGAAGTGACAATAGTTTTATTCTCTCGAACGTTTTATAAAGCAAACAGTTTAGAGGAGTTTCCAAATCACATGAGAGAATGCCTGCAACACGATTATCGGGGTAGATTCTATGAAGACTTTTACAGGTGATGCCTGTTCATTGATGAACTCTTAACTAAATTTCTGAACATACAAATATCTTCAAACAAATTTTTATCCATAGAGTCGCAGTACAAAATGAAAGATATGAAGACTGGAGCAACATACTGGTTCAATTGAGAAAATTATTCACCGATTATCAAAAAATAGTTTTAGAATATCATCAGAGGCCTGGAATTGTTATGCCAAAAGCCATCAATGCCACAGCGGCGCAAGGAAATTTTTTGGAAGTTCTCAATATGTCTCTAAATGGTAATAGACAGTTTATAATTTGAACTTGAGCTAACGAATGCGTCAAGGCATAAGCAATTCTTCGTTACTGTGATGACATAAATATTCAGATCTTCAGAACGGCCCAGATATGCATGTCATTTAGATGATTTGATAGATTAAGAAATATCGTATACTCATATCACATGTTTTCTAGTATTTGAAAAACACTACTTAGATCGCAGTTTTGATAGAACCGGACAGCTCTCTGTTGTAATAACTCCTGGTGTAGGAGTATTTGAGGTTGATAGAGAGTTGACAAATGTTACCAAACAGAGGATCATCGACAATGGAGTGGGCAGTGATTTGGTCTGTGTTGGGGAACAACCATTGCATGCTGTCCCTTTATTGAAGGTAAATCAAGTTTAAGTACTTGAAAGTCTATAAGCATCAAATCAATTCTATCTTTTACAAGAAATATATGGGATCATTCATACAACAACTCGTTAATATTCTCAGTTTCACAACAAAGATACTTCAATAAATGCAGCGGATGACTATAGCATGCCACATTGGATAAATCTGAGCTTTTATTCGACAAACAAAAAAATACCGTACTCAACTTTTATACCTCGCATTAAATTACCACCCAAAGTTTCTAAGCCACCAGCAGAAAATGGTAAACTACCAAACAAAGCAAAACTTTTGCAAGAAGATGCGAGCGAGTGCCTTCATAACACGTTGTTTGATTATGATGCATATGATGCTCAAGTGTTCCAACTACCACCGGTTCATACAGCAAGGTAAAGCAATGTGTTTTGTAATCTGTCACCGAATTTCAAAGATACTGGTTCGTTACCATCTTGATAAATTGAGTCACACAAATATTGATATCTGATTATTGAATTCTATTCAAGCTTGCAAAGGGTATCAACCAGGACGAAAAAAACCAGTGTCGCTTGTATGGAAACACACAGTAATGCACAGGCTCTGAAATTATTAAAACGAAAAATGTCAGACCCTGATATACATCATCCACCACCAGAAGTTCATGCTTCGCCAACAGTCGGGTCCCGTAGTGCAGCGATTTCCATTCCTCATAGAGCCGATGACTTGGCAAGCATCGATTCAAACGGAGAAGTTAATTGTAGGTATTTGCATACTTGTACTTTTGACTATAAGTACATTTTTTGACGTTTCACACAAGGATAAGTCTTCTGTTTTCCTCCCAAGCAAAACCAAGAATATCTTTGATAAGCGACCATTGTGACACGGAAATTTCACCTCCATTTCGGCCAGTTGTTGGTAGTGCTGGAAGTCCAACTAATCCTGTATCTCAACCCAGTAATATTAGACCAGGAAGAGCACTGATTAACCCTTTTGATCCATCTCATGTAACCATAAAATTAACGAGTAATAGACGAAGATGGACGCACATCTTTCCAAAAGGTATGGCTCAGTATCTTCTCTCGGCCTTCCATGGAATTGTAGTATCCCCTGTATCTCTGAATGTACAACTGATTCACATGTTCCTATTGAATTTTTTTTTATCTATATTAGGACCCACGGGTGTACTGATACAACAACATCATTATCAAGCTATACCTACTCAATCTACTTCTGAACAACAGAGCGACGCAATGTCCATATTGAGTAGTTCTCCTAATGAACATAGCATAGCATCTCTGAATGCTCAAAATTCTTGCCAAATACCCCGATCTGCTTCACAAATTGGATTTCAAGATCGTAAGTAACTCTTCTCTGTATTTTAAAGTGAAAAAAAAATACATGTATACAATATTCCACGCACCGTTTGGTTGTATTTTAGATATGAAAGGTAAAACTCAGCGACCGAGTCTGGCTCTAAGTTCTATTGAGAAACCTGGGCACAACAATGGTGTGCCGACTACGAATAATAAAAGTCTGACGCTACTCTGGGGTGCAACAGGTGAACAAGAGTGGACTCCCGTTTTAACAACAGGTCTGATATATTTCCATATACGTAGAAATTTCTTCCAATGATTTTATGTAAACATCTGAAAGCTACTAGATGATCATTTAAAGATATGAGCTATAAGCTATACTGAGTATCAAAGAATTCATAACTCTAATTCATGAGGGTTCATAGCATGATGATCATTATCATCATTAAATGCCGTTGGGTGTACAAGTGAAATTATTGAAGACACCAGCTTGATAGTGAGATTTCAGCTCATAATCCAGTGATCGATATGCAGGATTCTAAACTTTTGAGCTCAATGTGACCTTTATATTTTTCATCCCGGTTGTTGAGAATAATTGCTATGGATTTGAGGTCTACATTAAGTACCATAAAAACACTAGAGTAAATTCACGAATGTTTGATTTCAAAAAAATATAGATCTGAGACTCAACCGACGAATAGTGCTGCTATCTCATTATTGGCAACAAAGGAATTATACCACTTTTTCACCCACCGGCTCAAATATTCAATCTGTTTTTTATGAATGATATCTTGTTCATTTGACAAGTGCTATACAGTCACCTTGCATTTTTTGTGTAGTATCGCTGAGGAGTTTGTTTCTAAATGAAATTTACATGACTAGAAATGGACGTTCGAAAGTTCTCTGTTACAAGCTACAGTTCGTATCAATCGAACAGAATGATTGATTGTTAAGTAATTTCATTATCTTTGTCCAAAATAGCTCGTAGTTAAACTTATGTCACTTGCGCAATTGCAACAATAGTTGTTAGTTTCAGGGTTGTACTTCATCAAAGATCACAACAATTTTATATGTTATTGACAGACCATAATGCTTCTTGTGTGTCCGTTTGCTAATATATTTCATTTTCAGCTGTGTAACTATATGAAATATGATACGGGCATAACAATAGTTAACAGCATTCTGGTTTCGGCCATAAAATTTAACAAATTTTGGCTTTGGATATTCAAAATTATTTTCCTTTCTCAATATCAAAATCTGAACACAATGAAACCCATTGTGTTAAATCTAATCAGCACTGAATAGTTGTGGTAAATATTAGTTTTGAACTTATTTCATGTCAATAGTGGAATCATCAATTTCAAATTGCAGTATTTTATTGAAGGAAATAGTCTTGAAGTTTAATGTCTATTAAGTGACAGGAATTTGAGAATTTTCGTGCTTGCTCTGAGTACCTGGTTTATAATTGACAATTGACTTCTTCTGACATATATATTTGAGTTACGGGATAAAGGTACATGCAATTCATGTTCATTTTGACATTCCTTCCATTCATCATTGTGAGTAACTAAAGTTTTGCTAAAAATAGTTTGCCTTTAATTATCCGTTCATCTTTCCCTTCATTTATTTCTTTATTTATATTAAAAATAATACCGAATGCGAAATTTGAATATAAATAATACATATATTGTTCAATTTATTTCCATGCTGTGGTACGTCGTGTTGGGATGTGACGCCGGACATACATATTGATGCGTGTGTGATGTGCGACTATGATGTCACTTTATACAGCAAACATAGGTTAGCGCCCCATATTTCACTCAGGGCTGATCGGTTACGGTATACATTTATTATAGGGTGCATACCCTAGTAGACTTGTCACTACTATATATTTGACCCTTTTTTAGTTCATCTAATCTTATTGTTATAGTTTAATGCATGCCTATACTGTGTAGTACATATCTCTTCCTCTTTTTCTTTATTTGATTCAATGAAAATTTATCATGATTTTTATCAATCCTCATATCCACTTTTTCTGCAAATCACATTTGGGGCTGTTAAAATTTTTGAGATTTTGAAAAAAACGTTTTTCTAAAGTATCATCAGAGCAATGATTACATCATTCAAAAGCCCTATATAAAATTAATGCCAGATAAGAGGATTGGTACTTCCCTGTAGTCTGATTCTTCTTTACATAGGCTGTAATTCACATTGTGGATTAAAAGCCACTGCTGGCTCGGGTTAACGATGTTTTCTTAAAGCTGCTCATTTTACTGCATCTGTAGATATTTTTATTTACCTGTCGCGGTTTTATCCACGACCGAGCATTTTGTTGATATTTTGATTCTCATTCCACAAAATCGTATACCTCATAGGTTTATTCATACTGACAATGAGAATGCTGATTAGGATATCTCCTGAAAACCCAAGTTTGTCTATGCGGTGTACAGTACGTATGTTTATATGCGCGGTATATGAGTAGTGTGAAACTCATTACTCTTCTGTATCAATTTGGAAGATCTAGTTGCTATCAGCGTTAATATTCAGGTATCTTTGATGTGATTAAAATTATTTTCATAAGCATCACTCCGTACAGTCTTATTATTAGTACCATAGTCATGGATATCATCTGCACAGATACATTAATTTATGATTAATCCTAAATCTTCCATTGCTTTACTAACAATAATGCTTCATGTACAGATTTCAATAGCTATGCCAATGGTCTTAGTTAGCATGTCAACAGTAATTAATACAATTAACACCTCACATTTAACTGTAGCACAGTTATTCTAACATCATCAGGCGAAATTGAATAGACTTCCATGGTGTAATGGGTGGTATAGCTATACCTGCATATAGGGAAGCAACTAAAGAAGAAATGGATCCCACTTCCTTGATAACTTTTGATTTTGCACTTTCCATTTTTAATTTTACTTAGTCAATCTCCAGATAAATACATGCTCTTGTTTTAATCTTATTTATTGTTAGTACAAATATCATGGCAGAATTGCCAAAGATTGCTACCCATACATTAATGTAGCATGAAAAAACCGTAGTGTTTGCCATGCAACTTTGAAAACTTTATGTTGTACTGAATAAATTTATCATTGATGTCGATGTCACACTCTTTGTTTGACTGAGATAGAGGTTTAAATATTGTATGGATACTCTTCAATTAATTTCATCAATTATATGCTAGAATCTACTTGTGTCCTGTTGAGTAATAAAACGGAAATTTTGTTTTCGTAGATAATTTTCTATCTCGGCAATGGCCAAATATCTGCTTCTTCTTTGTTTAAAAATATGTTGTATAACAATACAACAATTAATATCGAATGAATATTTTCTTTAGGTGTTGACTGGAGATCATTAACGATACCAGCTTGCCTTCCTATTACGACGGATTACTTTCCAGACAAAAGGAGTTTGCAAAATGATTATCTTGTCTCTGATTACAATTTGTTACCTGATGATGTGAATGCAGATTTCGCCCAACAAAGAGCAATTTATAAAAAACCATTAACTACAGCAGAAGTTTTCAAAGAACTTGTTTCGCAACGCTTAGCTCAAGTAATGATTCGTTTTCGTTATTTCCATGAAGAAATCTCCTTTCAGCTTACAAAACGCTGATTTCTGTCAAATATTTTCTAGGGTTTTCAACTGATAATTTTACCTCCAATCAGCAAGAATCAGGCAACAACACCTGGCAGCAAACCTCCACCTCCTATAAGTTCGTTAATGCGTGGGAGACAAACTGAATCTGAACCCAAAGAAGAATATTTACTAAGTATAGGAAGAATATTTCACAAAATATCACTCTGTGGTAATTCTATAACAGTAACTAGGTACCGGCCAAGGTGTGTACCAATAAACGAAGCGTGATTCCAATCATTGTTATAGATTCAGTTGCCTTATTAATCAAGGTGAGATTTTTTTCAGACATCCATATCCCCCGTTCAACATACATTATCGATATCGTTTCCATGCACCTCATCACGATACTTACGAAGTTTCGTGGGTCTCGTTTACCACCGAAAAACTAGAGAATTATAATTGGAATTATTTAGATCATTATATCTGTACTAGAGGTGATACCGACTTTTCATTGGTAGAGGTGAGTGCTTTGTATATTCAAATGTTACCTGTAGAAGACAAATCAATAATCAACTAACAAGTTTTTTTTTTTTTATGTTAGGCACTCAAGTATTGGAGATTTCGTGTATTCTTATTGCCGTTGCTAAATTCAGCCACTCGTCGTATATTGGATGGCTCATTACATTGTGATATCTATACACCTGCAGCTCCGGCAGATCAGGCTGGGTTCATGGAAGGATTTTTACGATTCATTGAGACATGGTTAAACAGAATTCGACGTCCCAACACCAACAAAAATTGGGTAATGCTTTCTAAACTCCATATATTATCTATTATAATTTAGAATAATGAGTAGAAGTATATACATTGATATTTTTGAATTCGCCTCATCAAACAAGTGCATTTTCTGTTCGAGTCATAGCTGGAATCATTATTGGTGTTCCATTAAAATACTTCACGAAAGACATTAAGCATTTTTAAACAATTTTTATGGCCACACCGTGAAAACTGGTTTCATTCTAAATTTGAATGACTTGCAGTATTCAATGCCATTAATGTTTTTGCACATACGCTATCAGCAACTTTGAAATGAAGGTAGTTTACAACTAATATCTATAAAAATTTAATGGCACTAAAGTACGGGCTTTACCTTCATTTAGACAATCATATTTCGGACCATGTATTGCAATTGCTGTATAATATTTGTGTTAGAATGTTGTTTTTGTAGTTAAAAAAGTAAAATAATCGTGTAATTTATCAAAATAACACCAAAGTCCTCGTTGTGCAATGTTTGATGTTACCACCCCAGATATCTAGTCTTTGTTTCCAATAATACTCGTATTTTTATAATCGTCGTTGACTTTTGTCAAATTATATAATTTATTTAGTAATATTGAATATCGTATGTTAATTGATATTTGGATATTATAACATTGATTTTTTTTCTGCCAGACTGCATGTTATTATTTGGTTGCAGTTGCATTGTCTAATATCTAGATTTAGTTTTACAGCTTAAATTGCATCTGATATTGCAAGTGTTATTAAGTATCCCTTCACCTTAATTTCAGATTAACATATCGAGATAACTTAATAGGAATCACGATGAAGATTTGTGTACACATTTCTTCGTGTTCAACAGTTTAATCGCGACTCTGCTTATACTATGGTTAAATTAACATTTTACAGAAGGTCAAAATGAATATCATTCTTTAATTCATGATGAAACTCATGATAATGTAGGGTTTCATGTAGGTGAATATGCAGACACAGTTGAAGTTTTTTTATCTAGAAGAAGACAGTTCAGCATGGTATGTTTCAGAGCCCAGCAGCTCCAGTTGGAGTTCCCCCGAGAGATCCTGCCTCCCACTTGACAAGGCGCAGGCACAGCACGAGCCTGATATTCCTCACTAACCAGGTACTTCCTACCTTCCCCGTAGCATCACTTCGTCAACAGATGCGCATACCTTGACATTTCCAGGCGTTTATAGATAATTATCAGGGTGCATTGATTTTATGATATATTAAGTCCATAGAACATTGTCATATTATAATATAAAATGTCTTTTCTTTTTTCTCAAATGTGACACTATTTTCACAACGTATTTTGTTACAAGCTTACGTTGTACAGCCTGTGCCGATTCAAAACTTATTGTCAAATATCCCGTAGAATGCTTTTATCGAATGATGTTGATCTCATTACATTAGTATTCGAAACACTTAATGATGGCTTTGTTTTATCGCATCTGAATATTTATTAATGACACAGCACTTTTACGCTCACATAGATCACTGACACAATGTATTCGAAATACGAAGTTTATTTATATTATTTTGTTCAAAGAAATTAGTTTGCATTAGCTTCAAGAATGATTTTTGTGTCTTTTTTTTCAAAACTATGATTCATAAATAGCTTGAATAAGAATTTCATGATCATGTCTGCTTGATTTTTGGCTTGAACATTCGTTATTAATTTTGCGAGCTTATCTTGTAGCAGCAGTTCAATTTTTTTATAGAGTAGTTCAATGCATTTTTGAATACACATATTCTAGTGTTGATTTTTTCATATCCAATAGAATGAAATCTTTAAATCACCAATTGGCAGCTTTATCAAACTCTTGCAGTATATCAAAATTTTTCCTGATACTTTACAGACAAGTCTTGTTGGCAGCTCCCCATTCAGGGAGAGACTTGGGAGCAACCGCCTACCTGAAAAACCAAGACCCAGGTTTGATCTGCTTGAAATGATGCGTCCATGCTTTAGTACTAGATTATGTCTAGTTTGTTATGCTTGCATTTCAGCTTTTACTTTTTGACCTATGTTTTCAGCCATCTCATCGCTTCAATGTCTATAGTGATTGTTGAACTACACATGTTACTCTGTATATTTTTGTACGTTACAATATCTATGAATTCTTCAGCAGAAGTAGTTCACCATTCACATAAATGTAACTTGATTAATTTTTTTAATATTCAGCAAACTTGTGTCTGTTGGTTTTTCGTTTACCTTTACCATGGTGATTGTATTTTATAGCTTCACCAGCATGTAACGACTTGTTCGTTAAGCTCCGGTTATGGGTGACCAAATCATGCACGGATTGCTAAAATATTATAGAATAATGTCACCCCAAGAATACAAGACCCAACCCTCCTCACTATAAGTTTTTTGCATAGTTAATATCTACTGCATTATTCAAAGCATCAAATAAATAGTTGACTCAATCCAGCTAATATTGATTAATGAAATTTAATAAAGATCAGGATTGATGATTATTGGTATCGAATTGCTGTATAAATGCATAATCTACTATTCACCTATTCTGCTTGAAAGACTATAGACCCTGGATATTATCAAAACCTATTTTTAGAATGTTTTTAGACACTTGTTTTTTGTTTTCACTTGCCTTATTTACGTTATATTTTAATTTATGGTATAGTAATTATTCAGAACACTGTATGGGTGGTGTGTGAGTGAGTGACGGGGTTCTTTGTACAGGAGAAGCATGTAGTGAATACCGCTGCAGCTGCCCGCACATCCCTTGACATTCCTCGCCACATACCAAACAGGTCAGTTTGAATTTATTTATTTCCCTTCAGGGTGCCTTCAAAACAGATCTTATCAAACTTTATGCTATCTGTGTCAAAAATTTGTTTTAGTATTTTCAATGAAGAAATATTAGAATTGCTTATGGATCGTTATTAAATGTGGTAATTCAAGATTTTTCTCATATTCCTTTATCTGCAGTACTAATTCGCACATAAATTTTGGCTTTAGGTAGCACATGTGCGTTGCTTGACACTCAGCACCGTGGAGTTGTTTGCATATTACTTTGTTCATAGTGTAAGTCTAAGCCTGAGAAATGTTTGGTGATCTAATAATATTTTAACTGCGTATATTAGATCAGGATCAAAAGTAATGGACAGAGGAAGAGCCTCGCCTGCAAGTGAAGCCGTGCTGCCACTTTCTCCAGAACAACAACAGCAGGACCATTCCGAATGCAGCGAGGACAGGTACTGATCAAAGCGTCAGATAAAACTGTAATTATATTGAGAAAACCTTTTGTAAAAAATGACTACATATTCAGTACCAATGCGGAAGTGAGCAAACTCAAGAGCAACGCATCCAATGCTGAAATATTAGAAGCAATGAGAGCTCCACATACTGGAATAGGATTTTTAACTCAACATCCATCATTGCCGAGTCTCACATTTGTCAGTGCTGAAGCAGTCCAGTGGTTAAATAATCATATTGAGGGTGGTGTAACAGTTGAAAAGGCAATCGGTATAATGGAGGTAATTGATTCTTCGAAACATAATAATTTCTTAGCAAAATTTCAAGACTTCTCTAATTAAAGAGCAATATTACAGGGAATGATAAGAGAGAGACTTATATGCCATGCGTCTGGGAGTTACGACAAGCCATTTATTCTTGGTTTTTATTTATACCACATGGTGCAGGATAAGGATGGACAGAAAGGTAGAATTTAAATCCTAGCTAAATCGTTATGTCTTGAAGAACCATTGAACGTAATCACATTCTTGATTTAGACAAAGAGTATTTTCCACCACTGGGTGATCTTCAGAGCTTTGAAAATGAATGGGTAGAAGTTGAGATGAAAGCACCAAAAGGTTGGTGCGAACCCACTGCTCCAACGCTCTTTCCATCTATCACTTCGCCCATATCTATACCGAGTTGTGATACTATAGATGAATCTAGTGTTCCTATCTTTTTGAGAGATGACTTGGATCTCAGCTTTATGATGGATGATCGAGACTGGACTGGTTAGCATTAAAAAATGACAAACTGGAACAGTCAATCAAATAGCTAATCCAAATGAATTCATTTCAGCTCCAATTCCTCCTTACAAACACACCCATTTGGATATAGATATAAACAATAAAAGTGACAGAATAGAATGGGGACACCTTCGATATCAGTCATTATTCAAGACTGACCATTCTTATGAGCTAGTTGTTCAATGGGTCGCTTCCTCGGGAAGTATAGTCGCGGATCTTGTGAGTATTTTTTGAAACAAGTTGAAATCATCAAAATCACAGCGTTAAATATATTTCGTCTTACATTTATTCAGATATTTGGATGGCAACGAAAGGCGCAATTATGTGGAATACAGATGGTTCCAATACCCAGTGATCTACTTGCGCTGCCCTTTACTCTTAAAAGTGACCCTCTCCGCGGTCCCATCTTCATTCCTCTACACATAGACTGTTTAATGACTAATAAACCATATCTCTTTGACGGTACGCAAATAAGGCTTATAATCTAAGATTCTCGTATGACTTGAGCTCTCTATTGTCGATTCATTTGATGCAGAATTCAGAGAGGATACGTACACCCAAAGATTATTCCTCTTTCAAGAGGCTATAGTACAAAGATTCGGTTTCGTATCCTGCTTGGTGGAAGGTACAGAGAACGATCATCAGTACGTTCATGTAACTGGAAATGCTTTTATACTTGTACCATCGACTCCATGTATTCGACCCAGGCCCAGAACGGATACAAATATAATCAGAAGAATAACTGGTCAAAAGCGATACCCAGTGCATCCTGATCAGTCTAGTCCACATGAGGCCTACATTACAAGACACGTTAGTGGCAAAAATAAAGACGACTACAGCATGGATAGAAGGGTTCGTACTATTAAACTTTTTTACTTGAGTTTCATTCTTATTCAATGAAAAAAATATTCTAATAACGTTTACTCAGGTGGGCTTCCTGTGGTCTTGGAATCACATGATTGGTAGAAAGTGGAAATCTTCGTCGTCTTCAGCAACCGGAGATGAATTGTTTCAGAAAAAAATAATTCAGGACTTCAGAAATTTTTGTTCAAATCACGACAACAGACTGAGGCAATATTGGGAGTCCTGCTGGGAACTGAAAGAAAAAACTTGTTCAAGAACTGAGTGATAAATACTGTTTTGTTATTAGAAATTTTATGCATCTTACTGCATTGTTATTTTTTGTACAATTTCGAAATTTTTATTTTCTCGGTAACCCCTGAGCGCTGGATCGCTCGAGGATTTCCTGTTGAATAACTAACACCCTGTGAGATATGCATCTGTTCGATGCTTGCTTTACTGCGGTAGCTTTAAAACAGCAGCCTTATGACCTGATATCGTTTACTATTAGTGTAAGTTGTTACTATTTGTATTTGAAGATATGTAGATACTTAAAATAATGAGTAACAAGCAACTTATTTCCAAAGTTTTTATTCGTAACGTTTGTTAGTCATACATTAATACCATACGTTTGTTGCTATTGAGCATTTTGTACTTAAGAATAAATACGTCACCCTTTCAACGAGTCCAAGTAATTTTTGTAAAAATGAAAAAGAAGGAAATCAATTTTTTCATACTATTCTAATTGGAAAATCCGGGCTGTCACTTCAGAAGTGATCTAATCACTTTCATCTTTTACCTATTAAAGTTTATGATAAAAAAATTAAAATATATATGTTAATAATTTAAGTGTTTATTTTTTTCACTGTAAAACGGAATCCCGTTTTTGAAAACACAAAAGAAGATTGATACGTTCATGCCACGTAATAGACACTTTGTAATGATGAAACTTCAATTGTATGGGGTGATAAGGCACTATACTCCAAATTTTCTGAGCCTTTGCAGTGTTACATCTTCTTTGTTATATTAACCCTATGCGTTAGATTTACTAACTACAAAAAATACGGTGCGATTAAGAGTTAATAATATCATCAAATCAAAAGTGTACGTGAGTCGAAAGGCCTTGATTTGAGAAATATACACAATGGTTGTTAGGTAATTACAAAAGTGAACTAGAGAATAGTATTAAATACTAGAATTACATCTTAAAATCATTACAAGTTCACCATTTTAGTGGGTTGCTTTTGACGGCGGTGTTGCGAAGTATTTCTTATTCTTCCTCATGAACGTCCGACTGAAAATAAATATATTCATCATTGGTAAGGGCTTAGTAGTCCGGTATAAACAAGGACAACTGTAGATCCTTATTTCTATCAATATTTACCTCGAACTAATGGGAGTATTGAAAAATCCTCGAGACGTTGTTCGCTTGAGAAGTGATTCAGTAGAAGGAGTGTGTCTCAATTCTCCAGTTTTGGGCGTTCCTACTCCATTCAATCCTTCTGAATTGACGAAGTTTGCCCAGTAATCCGACGGGATCTTTAATAAATTCTCCACTATCTGTGGAGAGAAATGTCACTCACTCAATGGAGAAATGATCTTATATGTTCCGTAAGGTATGTATACGTTCTGATATGATTAGCAGAAGCTACTGATGAGAAACTCACTGCAACTTGGCTTTTGGTTTCGCTGAGCATTGAATTCGGGGATAGTTCCTGACAGCTGTAGCCAACAAGAGTGGGCCCAAATACTTTGGCCAGATTATTAATGGGCATTTTACATTCCGGGCTACTGGACACTCGTTGTAAATGCAATATCAAAAATGCCAAAGTGTCACGATTTGGTTGTGGGAGTTCGGAGATTGCTTGATAAAGGGCTGCATCCGCATCTTGTTTGTCAGCGATAGTTGTTGCCCTGGCAAAATCTCCCCAGAGTCCAACTGTGATCAAAGGTTCTCGAAGGGTTCTGAAAGAAACAAACAAAATATATTTTTATAAGATTGTTCATTTTCTTCCAGATACTGTGGCATACATACCTCAAAAAGTCTTTCAAAGTAGAACAAATTGTTGGTATATCAACTTCAGAAAGATTGGGAGCACCCTTTCCTTTGAGAAACTTTTCCTTCAAGCATTTCACGTCGCTCGACCCACCGTTTACTCTGTATAATCCCTGTTCTCCCATCCCACGCAATTCTACTTCGTTGATGCAATGTACAACCAGTGAGGGTACCATAGGTGGGATCATAGGTGTATAATCTGCTATTGTTCCCTGTAAAGGATAACCATTTTATTTTAGGCCGCGTTAATTGTGTCGTAAGTTTTTATTGAATGAGAAGTGATAACTTACAGATATCCCACGCAGGGTCGGTGTGTTCCCAGTAGGTACGCAAGGCAGCGGCACTAGATCTTTACATTCGGTGTGAGAAGTAGCCCTGCACTCTCGACATTTTAGAGCTACCCTTCCGAACCGAATTCTATAGGATTCATTCAATATATATGAAAAACGAACGATGCAAGTACAAGGAAAGTGTGATCAGATTCCTCACCTTTTACCACAAGGTGTGCAGATTTCTGGTTTAATGACAGTTTTAGCTGTAAAACTGTGACCTCTGGATGATTTGGTGTTCAAAGTATACCCGCCAATGTTGGGGCTTGGCTTAAATACACTTTCGGAGTCTGAGCCGGATGTCATGATATCTGCTTTTGGAGCAGAGGGCTGTAAATAGATGAAGTAAATCAGAAACTTATTCCTCTACTGATGAACTTGCTTTTCACCGCAGGAACTAAAAATTGCTTAGAACTTACAGCGACATTGATCAACGGGTTGTTATCATTCCCGTGTGAAGTTTTGGGTCTAGAGCGATCTACACTCTTGTGACTTTTATGGAAACTATGTTGGTTTGGATCTGTGTTTTCATTTCCAGGGACAGCTTCTATCACAGATGAAGCTGTGATGGGCCCATCCTTAGGCACGACAACAGTAGTAGTGGTTACTATCCGATCCGATACATTCAAGTCAACATTTTTATGTATGCTGCTGCGTCGCTTTTTAGCCGAATATTCACCACTAGGTCTGTGCTCTTTCCATTCCCTTTTTTTCTGGTTTAGTTGGATAACAGCGCTGGTATCTAGATCATCTTCAGATTTGGAGAAACAACTCATATCGCTCAAAAGAGATCCAGTTGAATCTAATTCTGCAATTGTGTTTAGCCTGCACAAAACCATGCGCTTGTGAGAAGAGTGAAAGATATATTCGACCCACACACAGCAGTGGTTACATGTTGATTAACAGTTGAAAATACGTTTTGAAACTCACTTATCGGTATTATGCAGATCTTTCATATGTATGTTACTACTGCGACCATTTAACGTTGTGTTGTTCAAAAATTGTAGCTTTTCCCGTGTTTCATCGTTCAAGTTTCTACCTCCATCGATGAGGAAGAGATCACGGACCATAGAAATTTGTCGTTCCTAAATCAACAAACGATTCACAACAGTATTGTGAAAATTTCAAATAATTGAGATAATAGAGTTTTCCTTACCAAAGCATTTCTTTGATCCTCAACAATACGTCGCCGGCGTTTCTCTTCGTCAAGTAATCTTCGAGCATGACTCAATTTTCTTTCCAGATCTGTTGCCTCTAAATGAGATTTTTCTAAAGCAGAATGAAGCCGTTGACATTCCTGCACAGATGCTAGCCATTTTTGCCTCATCTCTTCCTGGTTAATTGCAAAGCGTAGAAATTCTGAAATATTGAAATCCATTTCTATGGGATGTGAAGAAAATTTCCAACAAATACTAAATCCCCAAACAGATTTCCATTAAACAACTCTGCCTCATTTTCTGGAAGTAAAGGATGCTTCGAACGACAAAAATGATAAGGTACAGGATATAAATTAATCAGCTCCGGATGGGGCTCTTGTTTAAGCTATCTCCAAAAGATACTGACTATTTTAGAGAGCCTAGTAAAAGAGTGGAGGCACAGTGGGATAATTATCTACCACTCCTATATTCCCTCTCAGTTTAAAAGTAATGAAATTTTTCAGTTAAGGCTTGGAATTTACCAGCATTGTGGGGGGTCATTAAAGAATGTTAAGGACTAACCTTCTTCACAGGATCCATTGACAAGGACATTGGTGCACCGCACCAATTCATCATGGGTAGCAAGTATGGATAACGAAGTTGACATCTCTAATTTGTCTGGATTTAGAAAGAACTTCACGTTTTGTCGAAACAAGTCCTACAGATGAAAAATCACAGTGTTAGTAGACACTTTAAGTTTGGGGTGTGTGAAATTGTTGGACCTAGAAACTGCACCACAAAGTTTCTTCCTTTACATGTGAATGAAGTTTAGAATGTCTTCATTATGAGAACTCACCCTTCAAACTTATTCACACAATAAAAAACTCAGAACTTTGATAATTACAGTGAAAAATGCCAGTTGACATCGCACGCCTTGTTGATCCTTTAACAACCGCCTAGTTTCAAGTTTAACCGTTTTGAAAACCAACCAATCTCAGAAAGCGTCGTTTTAAACGGGTAAATTAATTCATTTGATTCTATAAGGTGGCGCTGTTATTGAAGGATTGCTTAGAAACGATCCGGAAGGTGATGCCACTCTCCTTTATTTTACGAACTAAATTTCGATATCCAATTCTTTCGAGTATTTGAAAACCTCGATCATTTTCAAATTCAAATCTTGAATGGAGCAAACAGTTCCATTCGATTATAAAATTATACAATGCAGTCTTCGAATCATTAATGTGCCGAGATTATCTTTGAAACTCGTTTTCAGAAAAGACTCTGCAACTCTTGCTTTTCTCGCGTTAAGAATTTTACAGCAACATTTAACGAATCGCATGGTGTAATGCGCACTCATGAGTGCCCAAAGCATATTCAAGATTCGAAGATCATCGATCTCGTGGAATATTGAAAAAAGATGAACCCATTTCCCTCCTAAAAAATACAAATAATCCGCATTGAACATTTTTCACAAAGTAGAAATTGTACCGATATTTCTAGAGCCTTAGCTCGGGGTTATCGCATGTCTATAATGTAAACGAGAAAACCCCGAAGAGCCCATAGGACGAATACGGGGGCGGGGAAGGTCGCAGAGCTTATTTCAAGGCTTATACCTTGCGGTTATGTTCATACGCAAGATATAGCTATATAAGTATGAATATTGAGTGGTACGCTCCGCGTAGTATCTACCGGTGCTACCGAAAAAGCCAACAATGGTTAATGGTTTCTCCAAACATACAAGCCCCGTATAGATCTTCCATTAAATATTCATGTATACCACAGCGGATAATACTTGGCAACGCAGATTATGCATCGCGAGTATACTTTTTCTCCATTCCTTTGTATGTAGAATGTATACTTATTGTTTCATGTATAAGAATCATATTTTCAAGTCCTGTACACATATATAGCATGCATAAAGCGTGGTAATTCCTTTGCTGGTGGCATGAGGCTCGCATTGAATTTGATCATTCTGGATAATTAGCTCTGACATCCCGTTGTTATCTGGAGCCACCAGAGCGCGATTAGGTTGAGTGGTACATGTGGGGTTGATACCCTGTGCAGGATATCTGAATTACTGACACAGGCAGCGGGTAGCTGTTCGATCGCCATACCCACGCTTCGTACAAGAAGAGACTGCAAATCTTGCTTATCATCGTTACGGTCTATACGCCCATAGATTTGTCCAATATAATATCGAATGTGTAGCGTTTATGTTATCCCGGATGCTGCAGGTTGACAGTTACATTGCCCCAAATTTCGACTAAAAAACGTGCTGTTCTAAGCACTTGAACGTAATCAAATTAAACATAATAAGTTATTCTTTTGACGGAACCCGTGATAGTGCAACTACGATGAGCGATGATCGATTCTCAATGCAGGAACAGATTGATCTTCGGTTCATGAGGACGAAACTCAACAGATGCCCCATATGAATCGAATGAAAGGCGTGAAAATAATGAAATGGAACTTTGGAGAAACTTGATCACGAGAGCGTAATATTAATTTGTCTTCAAAGCAGAACTGAAATCAAATGATAAAGCACTTGAACCACGCACAGTAATCCAGTCCAAAGAGATAATCCAAGGTAAGCCTATGAATGTGCGTTCTGGGCCGATAACAGAATTAGTGTTCCGAGGGACGATTCCCATTTCCTATGGGTTAGATAGCTAATCGTTTTATGCAATTACATGTTTATAGATCGCCAGTTTTACGACTCCGTTATTATTATTTCAAATCACCTCAATTTCTTCCCACTTTTTATGCTAAAACTGACTGAATCTGTTTTAATATTCAAACTATATCAGTACGTACATTATTGTAGAACCTCACGAAATATCTCTGCAATCCTTTCACCTGCATAATTAGTTACGTTGACTATTATACATCCACTTTCACAGGGTTCGGATTCCCTGAATGTTTCTAGGCCAGTGTTTGAATGGCCCATAGCCAAAAGTTCTGCAACAATTTCCTGAGGCTTTTGATCATCGTAGTGGATAAATTTTAGTCCTATACGTATGGATGCTGGAGGGAGAACAAAACTTTACTTTGGAGGTAGATAGACTGACGGCTTCGTGGGAAGGTTGACGGACGTTGAAATGAGATCGTTGTACGGAGAGTGAAGGATTCCGTCTACGAACGTGTCTAATTGCTAACTCAATATCGGCTCCATATATCGCTGGAACATATTGCACGTAGTATAGATACGCGTGTACGCGATAATATCGTATAATTTCCATGTATAACATCGTGCGTCTTGGGAGGGTAAACTGATAAAAAATAATCGATCAGACTTGGCGTCATTGAACGAAGTGAAAAAAACAGACGTATCGTCCGCTTTAGTTACGGGTTACAGGTGATCGTTGGAAGTGACGAGGACGAATTGCGGAAAGTTTTGGTGGCGTTAAATCTTTATACACGCCAAGTTTAATTGAATGAAACCGCTGAGCTTCCGCCATACCAGTTGGAGCGAAACTTGTCGTGCCGTGTGTCAATAATATATAGGTACGCATATACTATGTACACATGCATATGCAGGTGTGGGTATATGTGCACGGGGTGCTATAGGAAACCTTCGTTGAATCGTCGGGAAATTCGGTAGAAACTTTATCATCCCATCTGGTCTTTCGGCCGTGAGTAGGTAATATTATTAGGCGTTCGTTCGAGATGAGGGTTGCTAATAGTTGGAAATTCCTATCCTACATACCTATGTTACACATATGTATATACCTACATATATTCAACTTGCCGTTCTACGATTCCCTCGATAATATTATGTAATTATATACATTATCGTTATACTTGTGCTCAGACATCATTAGGTCACAGAATTTGCACGGTTTCTCAAATTTAGTCAAATTCTCTACAAGTTAATGTATAATCATAGTCACGCTCAAAATTGCAAATAGTAATTCGAATATAGTCTCACAGCTACGAATACACGAATGACTGATTTCCACGAGGTTCTAATTCAATTTCTGTACAGAACAAACATACATATATATATATTTCATAGAGTCTCAACTGTGATTGCTATGATGTAATTGGTCATCAATTGTCACCGGGAGTTTGATACATCTATGGTGGTAACAACCTATTACGAGCATGGTTGGAGGATTTCCGTCCTTTATAGGTTGTTCTGAGAAATTGAAGGGTCCTGAATTTCCCGAGGAACCCGAGGTCCAACTTATTTCATAGTCTGCCGCGTGCTGAATTCTGCAAGAACCTGGAATGGAAATAATAATAATTACCGGCTTGTAATTGCAACCGTAATTCTGCTCTAAGCTATAGCTCCTTTGTCGACCGACATTATCCGCCGGACGGCTTTCCGTGTTTTTACGCAGAATGAGAAATAAAAAAAAAAAACAAATTATAATTTCCAACCTCCACCTTCATTATCCCTTCCATTTATAGAGTTTCGCTCTCTTTTTGTCTCCAAACTCGGAGATGACGTGTGCATTAATCTCTCACCCCATTCATCTTCAATTAAATTAACCAACTTAAAAACTCATTCCAGTTCGAAACTTTGCTCGCTTTCATTTGGATCCTAAACAATCTTGGATAATTGGAGAATAATCTGCACTTACAGCTGTAGCTGATATACTGGCATCGCGATGTCGTGAAAACCGCGAGGGTATGTGTACACGTTACATCATACCCATGCACACGTAGTATGCGAAAATCGTGCAGTGCACGGTGTGGAAGTCTTCTGGCACTTTGCTCTCCGGTCCTCCCCGCCTACGTCATGATCCAGAGGTTCTTTTCGTACCTGTATACCTATATAGCAATTCACCTCGCAAGCTTCGCATAACTCAACTCACCACACTGACAAACTTTCAGAGGAGATGAAAGGCGAAAGACCTCCTCGCTCGACGTGCATCCCTCACGGCAAGAGGCTCTTGAAGGACGAAAATGCAAACGTTATCCAGTCGTCCAGTATGGCATAGGTATATGTATATGATGTGCATGTTCAAGAATCCTACTTCCGGCGCTAGAGAGTCAAGAGGGTTGTTGCTGTGGGCTTTGAATAGTGCAGGGTACAATTTTTCACCGTATCCTATTAATTAGCCAACCGCTATTAATTCAATGCTTCCTTGTACATTGTTGTTTTGCCGCTGACGAATACGGGGTATCGTATGAAAATATTAATGATTTATCACGTCTTTGGTTTACGTTTTAACCAAGAAAGATGAAAGCAGTTATCGACTTTTCGTACGATAGAGAATTGCAGAGGACAGCTTCAAAGTATATGCTGGTTTGAAACATCGAAAGGTAATGCATAAATATTGGAGTTCGTATTCTGCAATTTATGACCACATGTACACCCACACTCTCTCAATCAGTTGAAGAGAAATGTACTCGAAATAATCTCTAATTCGTACTGCACAGCTGCAATTATCAACCGCATATATTCAAAGAATTTCGAATCGGATATCTCATGTAACACGTATGTTAATTAGGGTGTTTCATATTTAGGTGATGTTTTTTTTTCCTTCTTCTTCTCGAAAATTTGATACTTCATGGGAGAAAAGAAATATCCCCGTTGGAAAAAGGATTCTGAGTAAATTATTTGCTTCGTTCGTCCAAAAATTCGATTTTCCGTTTGCCCATACGCGAAAGCCGATCGAGGCCTTCTTAGTATCTCTTATTTTCAAATTTGACGTATAGCTACGGAAGTTAATTTCGATGATCCTTCGTAAGACTTCAGAAACGGATTTCAAAAATTTTACCAAACCCTCTAAAGCTATTGAGTACATTTTTGTATCGTACTATATTATTTGTAGTCTTCGCGCAGGTATATTATATTTGCCTCTGTAGGGCAAGATATAAACTTTCTAAAATAAGTAGCGAAAAATGTTTATCGAAAAAAATATGAATACACGTGTTTCTGGAAAAATCTGAATTCTATGATTTATTTGAAAAATACAAGTCGATGCATTGGTTTTTTACAGATAAGCTTCATCGACTCCAAATGGACTTAAAAAAATACTTTAATTTTGATAGGCACAGAATCGATCTGTGACAGAAACGTCAGACTGCGCTACAATAAAGGGTTAATCCAACGATATAAAAATCCTGATTTTCCGCAGATGCTTTTTGCACTAAGTTTTAACTGTCGCATTTTTATTCAGCTTCTATATCATTTTCTATTTTCATTCTTCTCTCCACAGACGTGCTGCACCTCCAGTTGAAATTGCTCGAAATGGATTTCGTTGAAGAGACAGACTGCCGTGAAGTGAAAGCTGGCGATGAGAATAAAGGACGGAAGGATGAAGGAAAAGAGGAAATATG
This sequence comes from Athalia rosae, assembly GCF_917208135.1. Classification (NCBI taxonomy): domain Eukaryota; kingdom Metazoa; phylum Arthropoda; class Insecta; order Hymenoptera; family Athaliidae; genus Athalia; species Athalia rosae. Next base: position 28,659,952 of record NC_064026.1, on the reverse strand, counting down.
GAAGGAAAACAGTCGGGAAGGATGTTGTTATTTTTGGGCTAACAACCGAATCATTTTCTTGTTATTCTTTGCAAGGCTATATCTTCCATACGCCAAGATTTCTTAGAGAGTAAGATGCTCCTTGAGATTGAATGCAGCGTCGGAAAAATCGTGAAAATCGGAAGCGCGCACCGAGATATGTATTTACATTGCTTGGAGGAAATTGCTGAAGTCTTACTTGAAATCTTACAGCTCTCCAAACTCTCCTTCCCCCTTCAAACCTGCACTCACTTCCAGTTGAAAGACTGGAATTCACCGCCGCTTCTGTTCGCAAAACGTGTTGTCCACTACAGAGAACGATATTAAGCGCAGATTTCTACCTATCGTGAGTTTTTTTCTTTTACTGCAGCTCTCTCTAATTCCTAAACAGCATT